>NC_028450.1:15217547-15220581 GCF_000263155.2 Setaria italica | reverse complement strand
GTTAATAGATTCGTCTCCCGAACTATCCTCCATCCGTGCAATTAGTTTTGTAATTAGCTTATGTTTAGTACTCCTAATTAGCATCCAAACATCCGATGTGACAGGTGTTAAACTTTAACAGGTGTTTCCCAAACACCCCCTAATTCATGGCTGCAGTGTAGCAGCTAGCTTGGTAAGTCTGATGTCGGCGATGACAATTTGTAAGCATGCAGAGCTGGGGAAGGCAGACCACGTACCAGGCGACAAGAACATTCCAAAGAATGGTATTTTAGTGCTGGTGCTTGGTGCTGACGGCGGTTCTTGATCGCTCTCGTCGTCAAATAATGGACTGTTGGGCACTGAAGGTGCGTACGTACGTAGAAGGGGAATGGAATATCGTTGGACTGGATTCTGTTCACACTAAGCTGCATGACCAAGTGGAAGTGTCAAGTGTGGAACGTACATTCGCATGGTTCAGCGCATCTCGTTATTATTATTATATACTAGCCGGATCGGCGCGTGCGCCCGTTCCGAATCATTGTCGTGAAGTCTTAACTTCAGTTTACGTACGGAGAGCAGTACGTTGGGGACATAACATCTGTGTTAAATTCGTAGTAACTTGAGGTCTTTTCTGCTCAACGAACGGAAAAAATATTATTTTTTTTACTCATGGCATCCGTTCAATAGAACCGTGGGGAACACAGAGATAAACACTTCACTACTAGAGAACTGACCTTCCATCCAGAAATTTTTGTCCCGGTTGACTTTGAACCTAGGACTAAATTGCATTTAGTCCTAGGTCAAAAATGAGGCACCAACGTGGGGCTTTAGTCCCGGTTGGCTTTAGTTCCGGTTGTAAAGACCAACCGGGACTAAAGCCCCCCTAGTCCCAGTTGTAACGACTAGAAAATACCGCACCGACGCCAATTCCAACCGGGACAAAAGCTCCCCCCGTACCGGTTGGTAATTCCAACCAGGACAAGGGGGTTTTTGTTCTGGTTGGAAATACAAAAGCGCCCCCCCCCCTCCTCGGTACCGGTTGGTAATTCCAACCGGGATAAGGGGACTTTTGTTCCGGTTGGAATTTCCAACCGGGACAAAAGCATTCATCCAAAGTGTTGTAAAGGTTAGCTATTTCATCCTACCTTCATTTATTGTTATTATGCTTCGTTTTATGCTTTAGAGATTGAGAAAAAAAGTTTTTTAGAACGAGGGAAAATGGATAGGATTTTTATTTATGCATATTTTTGAGCTAGAATTTGATAGATAGCTTGCTTGTTATATACGATTCGTATTAGTTAAAAAAACTTGATCAATATTAGGTACGGGAAAAAAATAGAGTAAATGTGTTTTAATATTTAGTCATTGCAATAAAATTAAGGTAAATAAATTGTAGGTGTAAGAAATAGAATTTGGTCATTGCTACAATTTTCATGTCAATGTAATTTAACAATAATTGTATTTCTTTGACCAATAATTTATTTATCTCATGTTTATTGCAAGGACTAAATATTATAAACACACTTACTCTATATTTTCCCCTACCTAATATTGATCAAGTTCTTTATGTAATACAAAATGATATGTTCATTTTCCACGTAATACGATGCAGATGGACTGGCAACGGATGTACCACCTCCGCTCCTCAAATTCCAGAGAACAATGTCTGCACATAGCATAAATGTGTTTACACTTTTCTTTGCACATAACTCAACTTTCTACGAAGTCTACGGAGAGTCACATCCGCTCCTCCAGTACCAGAAAATAATGGTAGAACAGAAGAGATTCGAATCCACAAACTCGGGTTGAATATCATAAAAGAATCTTGAAATAGTATTCCAAACGCCTTTTGGAGCCTAATTCTCATAATAGAAGTATGTTGGCCCAATATCCTCTTCAGGCAGACATCTGTTCACTGACCTTGACCTAGCGGCTTTTGGATGGTTTTGACTTGCCACCATAAAACATGTTAAAACATGTTAAGTGAACAGATCTTTTTGCCTGGACGGGCTATTGTGTGTGTGCCACCATATTTCTATTATGAGAATGTGGCACTTGCTTCAAAAGACGTTTGGACAATTATTTTTTCCTTTATGATATTCAGCCCGAATATGTGGACTCGAAGATCTTCTGTTGTACCATTATTTTTTGATACTGGATATGTGGAGGTGACTCTCGATAAACTTCGTAGAAAATTGAGTTATGTACAGAGATGACTTGTAGGGCGAACATTCTGCTATGTTGTATCATTATTTTATGATAATTGACTAGGGCGAATGATCCGGGACTAAAGGACCCCTTTTGTCTCGAAAACTTAGTCCCGGTTGGATTTTCGGGATCTATGATCCTATCCAACCTGGACTAAAGGTGGGTTTTCCAGTAGTATGGTGCTGTTACAATATGAGACCCAATATGAGACCCGACTGTCAGTCTTTATTAAGTGCGTTATAGTAACTTGAGACCTTCTTTATTTGCTGAATGGGTAAAACATATTAATTTTTTGATCATGGAACCCACTCAATAGAATCGTGGGTCCTATCTGAATAGTCTGTAGGTCCCATCCGAATAGTACGTGGATCCCACGTGGTCCCATTGAATAGTGTGCGGGTCCCACATGGGCTCCACCTGACCAGTACGTGGGTCCCATATGAATAGTGCGTGGGGCCACGATTCACGAGAGAGCTCTGAAGCCAGAGCTTTAATACTGTATTATATTTATACTGCATGAGATAGACTTCTTGCTGGTCAAGTACAAAGAATATACTCCTACATCTTAAATTATGTGTGGAAGTGTTGCTAACTGAGCTTGAGCTTTGGTACGTGTGAGGAATCGCATTACAGAGACGTACACTACTGGAAAACTGATTTGTCCCGAGACTCAGTACTAGTTGTATTTTGACCCAGTACTAATGTGAGTATTAGTACCGGGCCTAACGGATAGTTCCCGAGATGGCCCCCGTGACCTCCTTTAATACCGGGTGGAGCCTCCACCCGGTACTAAGGGCTCCCACCCGATAACCCTCTGAGCTGTCGCAGGTTCGCATCAATGAACCCA
>NC_028450.1:15183383-15217447 GCF_000263155.2 Setaria italica | reverse complement strand
GGTAGCGGGGCCAGGTGGGGGCGGACGGTGGGGCGAAGGGCGGGCGGAGGGCAGCAGTGCCGGGTGGGAGCGGCGGGGCCCTACGGAGGGCGGGTGGGGGGGCGGGGACTGGTAGAGGGATTGCTTTTTTAATTTTTTTAATACTCTTTTAGTACCGGTTATTTCAACGGGTACTAAAGGCCCCGCTTAGTATGGAACCAGTAGTACCGGTTGCGAAATCGAAATCGATACTAAAGGGGATTTCCCAACCGATACCGATAGCGCATTCCCTAGCAGTGGTAGTCACGTACACAGTTAGCTACATCTTAAATTATGTGTGGAAGTAGCAAAGTTGAGGCCCCATTTGGTAGGGCTTCTCAAAGTGCTTCTCCACAGGCTTTTGGTGAAGCCCTACCAAAGGACCAATTTCAAAACAGTTTCACCACCAAAGCCGAGGAGAAGCCACAAAACGGCTTAGGGCCTGTTTGGTAGGGCTTATTGGACGGCTTCTCGAGCGGCTTCTGGAGAAGCCGTACCAAACGCCCTTCCAAAAAACGGCTTCTCTCGCGAAGCACCCGTGAAGCCGTTTTCCAATTTGTACTAGGGAGGAGAAGCCCAAAAAACTAGCTCCCCGCGGCTTCCCCTCCATCCGCGCCCCCCATGTTACCAAATTACCCTTCCACTTCACCGAAATTACATCGAATTGCCACCGCCTCCTTTTCCTCCCTCTCGAGCCGTTCCTCTGTGAACCGTTCCTTTCTTTCTTCTTTTGGTAGCGGAGGGGCAGCCGCCGGTCTGGTCTGGTGGCGGCGGCCGGCATGGATGCGGCTCCGGCGGCGGGAAACTTGGATCCGGCGGTCGAAAGGGGTAGATCCGGTGGTGGGCTCCAGGATGCGCCAAGCGGAGGGGCCAACGGCGCGCCGTATGTGTCCGGCGGAGGGGCTGGCGGCGCCCCGTTCGTGTGGCCGGGAGGCCCGCCGACGGGTCCCCTGGGTGCCCTCCTGGCCGCCGCGGGAGTGCCTCCCGGCATGGTGGCGGGCGCATGGCCTGGAGGCGCAGCAACCGCGGCGGGCCAGCCACCAGCGCAGCAACCGGCCATCCCAGCCGCGGCGGGCCTGGCCGCCGGCGCGTGGCCCGGCATCCCCGGCGCATGGCCCGGCGTCCCCAGCGCGGGGCCATCAGCTTCACAGGCCTCCGGCATCCCCAACGCCGCCATGCCTGCAAGCACAGGCATGCCCGGAGGATGGCCGGAGTGGTGGGCCGGAGCAGCGGCGGCGGCTCTAGGGCCGGATTGGCTCCGTGCCGATCCTCAACTCGCTTCACAGGAGACAGCTTCACAGGAGGTTGGAGGTAATGACGAGCGGCTGCCGGTTCGGGTCACCTCTGGTCCAGTTCGGAGCTCCTCAACTCGTCGGCGAGGTACCCGCGCACCTAGGCCACCACCGGCGGCTAGGACAGCTACTGCTCCTGCATCTGTGGACGTCGACCTCACCGATCCAAGGTAAGAACATATGATCCAATTAAAGTGATTTCCTTGTTTTCAATGGTGATACTGGTATCATGGTAACACCATGATATGGTTCCACAGTAGCCATTGCCCATTGCTCAAATTTTGTAAGAAATGGCTCAAATTCTGGTTCCTTGTTTCCACAGTAGTATTGTTACTGATATGGTTCAAATTCTGGCTCAAATTCCACAGTAGCCATTGCCCATGATATGGTTCCTTGTTTCCAATTAGTATCGTTACATTTGCCAATTTACTAGTCTGAAGCAGAAGTAGGGGAATGTGCCTTCTCAATGTTCAGTTTCATGACTTCTCTGCCATCATGCCAGTTAGGCTAAAAATGACTTGTACTGTTATATGACTTGTACTGTTATCTGAAGACTAGTATATGATTCTCTTGAATCTGATCTTCTACTCCCATCATGCCAGTGAGACATTTCCATATTTCAGTAGGGGATGAGCTCTGAATGACCCCTATGGCGTTCTGCTCAAGAATGCACCATTTCCATATTTCCAATTTATTTTGCAGTAGCAGCACATTTCGATACTGGAAAGCTCTATTGTGTTAGGCTAAAAATTCAGACACAGTCATAGTAGGCACAGGCGTTGGAGTAGTACCCCCAGTAGTTAAATTCAACTGGTTTTGTTTGGATTTAGGTTTCCAAACAAAATTGGAAGATCATTCTTTGCTTGTTCAAGATCAGTTTTGACCAAAGATCAATTTCTGTTGGTTTTGTTAGGGCACTGATCATTCTTTACTACGACGGGCTGGACCCTGTTCCAGGAAACTAGGGGACTGGCTGTCCGATTCTTGTACATGTGGTGCTTGTGCCTATGCTTTAATTGGAGTACTGATGATGTTATTTGCTTTCTGCTGCCTTGTGCTTGATGATGCTTCTTCCCTGCTTTGCTTTGTTGATTGCTGGTCTGGTCATATTTGGTGCCGAAGCTGCTTTGCTTATACGTAGCCCAACTCTTTTCTAGATGCACCAGTGTCCAGCTTTGTTACTTTGAGCATTGGTCTACCTGACTCACCCATGCTGCACCCACTGGTCGGTTGCTTTGTGTCTGTTCCGTTCACTGAATACTGTACAGTATAATCTGTTGAAAAATTGAAGTAAACACATCCTGATGGTCGGTCGCGACTCAACATCAATCCTTTCTTTTGCGTAGGAGCACATTTTGGTACTGAAAATCTCTATTGCGTCAGGCTAAAAATGTTTGCCAATTGTTTCTTCATAAATTTTCACTTAATTCAGATACAGTCATAGAAGTCATTGGCGTTGGAGTACCCCCAGCAGTTAAATTTTGTTGATTTTGTTTAGATTCAGGTTTCAGTGAACTGTCCTTTTGCTGTGGTTCACATAATCACATTGGCCTCCTTCCTACTTGTGTGTTTCTCGGCATAAGATGCCTTCTAAGCAAGCAGGGCTTGGCTGATTGGTGTGATGCCTCTTTAAAACAAGATGCCTTCTAAGCATCTTGTTTCAGGAACATTATACTATGTTTGGTCATGCATAAGATGCCTCTTTACAGCATTTTGTTGGTACCTTCTCAATCTTCTGCTAGTATAAGGAACCTTTACTAGTTTCATGACTGATGGTGCCAATGTTGGTTTACCAGCATTTTGTGCTAGGATATTGATGCAAGCAGGGCAAGTGCTACTGTTTCAGTGCTAGGATAGTTCCAGAACTATAAATCCTACTGTTCCTGCTAACTATATCCTACTGTTCCACTGCTACTGTTTTTGTTCTGATCCTGAATATAAATTACTGCCATATATAGTTTCTGAATATATCCTACTGTTCCTGCTAACTATAAATGGGCACCACTGCCACTGCCACTGCTACATATAGCCTGAACTTTCCCTTATCAAACTGATTTTGTTGGCAACAGCTTGGCTGATTGGTGTGATGAGAACAATAGGATAGTTTGTGAGATTTTTGCTGATGAAGTTTTAAAAGGAAATAGATCAAGTACTCATTTGAGTAAGACCGGGTACAAGAATGTGATAGCAAGGTTTAAAGAGAGGACTGGGATTGAGTACACTAGAAAGCAATTCAAGAATAAATGGGATAAGTCGAAGCAAGATTATGGTATTTGGAAGCAGTTGAAAAATAAGGAGACTGGGATTGGATGGGATGAAACTGGGAAGAATATTGTAATGTCAGAGGCATGGTGGAAGAAAACAGCAAAAGTAAGTAGACAAGTTGCAGTTGTTTCAAATTTTTCATTTTACAATATGTAAAAATATTAATATCTAACTATTGCATTTCAGGATATAAAGGGCTCTACCAGATTCAAGCTGAAAGGACTACAAAATGAAGAACAGCTAAGCATTATGTTTGAAGACCTCAGAAATACTGGTGATGAACATTGGTCCGCTTCTAGTGGTATAGCACCTTCTTCAGCAAACTTGTCTCGTGAAAGCTCTCCAATTCCTATTGATGATGAAGATGAAGCAGACAAAGTGGATTCGGACAGTGAGCCGGAGGAGGTGACACCTAGGAGTGTGCATGGTTCAAAGAGAGGTCGAGGGGCTAGTAACATCAAGGGAAAGAAACCCAAGACAAGTACAGGGCATTGGTTTCAGGAACAAATGGGCAAGATTGTGGAGATGAATGAGAGGACAACTGCATCTTGTGAATCTATTGCAAGGAGGGAGGATACATCTGGTTGTTCCATCCAGGATGTCATGGCTTTGGTCAAGAATTGTGGGGCTCTTCCCTCGACGAATGAACATTTTGTTGCATCTCTAGTTTTTACCAAGAGGGCTGAACGAGAGATGTTTATGACTTTGGATACACCTGAGGAGAGGTTTGATTGGCTGAAGAGGAAGTATGAATGGATGACTAGAAATGATGTGCCTAAGTAGTTTGTATCCTTTGGATTGGATTCTATTTCTATTTCTATGCTACTCTGAAATATGTATGCTTATGTATGCTACTTTGAATCTATATTCTATATATGCCTAAGTAGTTTGAGTGTTGTTACTTTGAATCTTATGTATGCTACTTTGAATCTATATTCTACTTTGCAATTCATGAGTGTTATTTATATCATGAACAGATCTAAATCTTCTGATGATGAGATGTCTGATCATGATGAATGGGTTAAAAACACTCTAGGATTGTTGCGGTCTGCTCAAAATTGTCAATTTGCCACTGCTCTTATTTCTTGCAAGTACTTCATGACTTACCATGACAAGAATGATGTTAGAATTCCGGCTCAAAGTGGATTCGGTTGGACAATGGAGAAGCTGAACACTCCAGGTGAAAGTCATAAGCAATTCCGAATGAATGCATCTCTATTTTACAAGTTGCATGATCTGTTAGTGGGTAACTATGGACTAAAATCATCTCTTCATATGAGTTCTATGGAATCATTGGCTATTTTCCTACTTGTGTGTGGGCATGGTACTTCTACCAGTGGTGTACATGGTATATTCAAGCACTCTGCAAAAACAATTAGTAGAAAATTTGAGGAGGTATTGATATGTATGGTGGCTATGAGTGCAGACTACATAAAGTCAATTGACCCTAATTTCTCTACTACACATCCTAGGATTAGTAATGATCGTAGGATGATGCCACACTTTAAAGATTGCATTGGAGCTTTGGATGGCACCCACATTTCAGCGACACCACGTCCTGAGGACCAGATTAGGTACATTGGTCGGAGTGGCAAAGCGACACAAAATGTTCTTGGTATTGTTGATTTCGACATGAGGTTCACTTATGCGTCTATTGGTCAGCCCGGGTCTATGCATGATACTAATGTTCTCTTCCATGCACTTCGATATGATCACTCTACCTTTCCACACCCCCCTCTAGGTATGTCGGATCACGTACCTTATCTTTTCTCATGTCTATACATGAATGCACGTGGCTCACAACCTTCATTTTTTTACATGTGTATTTAGGAAAGTATTATATGGTTGATGCCGGGTACCCAAATAGACCTGGATACTTGGCACCATACAAGGGTGAAAGGTATCATGTGCCAGATTGGAGGAGAGGTCCTGCTCCAAATGGTGAGCAAGAACATTTTAACCATTTGCATTCAAGTATTCGCAATGTGGTAGAGCGCTCTTTTGGTGTGTGGAAAATGAAGTGGAGAATCCTTCTCAAGATGCCGAGTTACCCAATGGAGAAGCAAATGATGATAGTTGCCGCAACCATATGTCTCCATAACTTCATTCGTGAAAACCACACACAAGATAAGGATTTCCGCAAATGCGATCGGAATCCCGATTATATGCCCACTATACCTTCAAGATATAGGAAGCACTATGTCTCTCAAGATGCTGGAGATACATCCAACATGGAAACAGATGATCGGACCATGGATAAATTCCGAGATGATCTTGCTAGAGCAATCTTCCTTTCTAGATCATCTTGAGTATGTCAGTTAGCTTATATGGTTGCATGCTATGTAAGGATCGTAGCTATTATTAGCTTTTAGCTTATATGGTTGAATGGAAGGGCGTGGATCACATTAAGGAAAAGAAAAATTAAAAAATCTTGTTTCAAATATTCAGCTTTTATGTTTCTGTGATTCAAATATTCAATTCCTTTTTGAGGTTAGAAACTGAACCATGAGTACATCAGCTCCAGTTCGGTCCGAAAGAAACTCGATCCCCGTACTCACGGTCAAATATGCAAATATCAGCTGAATTCAAATATTTCTAACCTGGATGCGACATCAGCTTAGCATTCGCTAGTAATCTATTTATGAACCGTGAGTATCTATTTTCATCTATTAAAAAAATCCATATAGTTAAGGGCATCTATGATATTTGATTTATCAAAGCCATTCCTAAAAATACAGGAGAAGCCGTTTTGCCAAACACTTTTCAGAATGGCTTCAGCTTCACCAAAGAAGCTGTTTCACCAGAGCAGCCACAGCCGCAGCCGTTTCAGCCACAGCCACAGCTCTACCAAACAGGTCCTTACACTAAAGAGGACAAGCTGAAAAAATGGCTTCACCGGCTTCTCCTCTCTCTCCAAGCATTTAGGCCCCGTTTGGTAGGGCTTCTCAAAGTGCTTCTCCACCGGCTTTTGGTGAAGCCCTACCAAAGGGCGAATTTCAAAACGGCTTCACCACCAAAGCCGGGGAGAAACTGCAAAACGGCTTACACTAGAGAGGAGAAACCGAAAAAAAGTGGCTTCACCGGCTTCTCCTCTCTCTCCAAGCATTAAGTGATCATAAAATTACATATATTGCCATTGAGAAGCCGTTTTACCAAACGTTTTGCAAAACGACTTTAGCTTCACTAAAAAAGCCACTCCACCGAAGAAGCTGAAGCCGAAGCCATTTTATGAGAAGCCGAAGCTCTACCAAACTGGGCCTAAGCGATCATAAAATTACATATATTGCCATTGAAAAGCTGTTTTACCAAACGTTTTGCAAAACGGCTTCAACTTCACTAAAAAGCCACTCCACCGAAAAAGCCGAAGCCGAAACCGTTTTATGAGAAGCCGAAGCTCTACCAAACGGGACCTGAGTATAACCGGTGTACTGCTGAGCAACATTTTTTAACAAAAAATTAGATTTATGTTATTACCAACTACGGTTACTACTCAAGTTTAATTTAGCACCATTGGCTCGGAAAAGGTGTTCACTTTATGCCAGTCGACAAGACGGAAGGTAAAAGGTGGCCAGGCCAAAAAAAAAACTCGAGTATTCTGCATTCTTCGAATCTGTATTTCTCTGCATCCTTTCTTCTCTAGCCTTTGGTCAGGCTCATCACCTCTCCTCTTTTTTCTGTCCTTCCATAACCAAGTCCGGTAAGAGATGCACGACAACACAATGATGCGGGTAGGCCGGGACGAAGCTTTTCGAAATTAGATACCAGGCCGCTGGTGGTCCAATCTTGTTTGTCATTTAGCTCGGCCCATCAGCCTGCATGGATAGGCCGGATTTAATTTTGGGCCAACATCGTGAGATGAGGGCCAACAGAATAGTAATTAGTAAACTCTTTTCGCCAGACAGCTGTCCTGCTCGGTTCCCCTCTAGCTCGATAGTTGCTCGACGCACCTACCGCGGCAGAGTTGCGCAGAGAGAGTCCACGGCACGGCTTGGTTTCATTCCACCAACCAACCCGATCCTCTCCCAACCATGGCCGCGGCCCTCCCTCGCCGGTGGCCCCTCCTCCTCCAGCTGGGTTTCGCTATCGCCGTCTTGCTCGCGGCGGCCCCGGCGGCCGAGGCGTGGACGGGGGAGATCCGCGGCCGCGTCGTCTGCGACGTCTGCGGCGACGCCGCCATCGGCCCCGAGGACCACGCCCTCGAAGGTCAGTCAGCCCCCCCTGCACCTACCTCCTCTCCCCTCGTGCGGATTCACCGAGCGTCCTCTGCGCTGAGCGCCTCTGGTTCCCGAGATGGGTTTGCTCCAGCGGATCTCGGATTAGTTACTTCAGGTCTCGAAAATGTCTTCCCTCCGGCTACCTCGAGGAAGTTGTTAGACGTTGAGGAGAGCAGCGAATTGCGTTGCTGCCATGAGTATTCGTACAGAAAGAGGGTGTTTGTGTTATTATAAGCAACTGTTTTGTGCTATTAAGCTCGGGAGGAATTACAGTCTATGTTATTAAGCAATTGGTTTGTCAGGAAATTAAATTGGGCTATTGGCGAATAGGGCATAAGTTTAGCGATGCTTAATTGGTGTGTCAATTTGTTGTCTGACGTGCTAGGCCCCATGTTCTAGCCAGTGAGTAGCATAGATGCGTAAATTGGTGCATGCCTCACAGATTCGTCAAGCTTGGTCGTGGTAAAGCAAATTTAGTAGCTACCAGTAGTAGTGTAACTCTAGTCATGCTGTTTGTGAACATGAAAATTTCCATGCTGATGATAATTCCACCTGGACATTTGGCTGATGGATTTGTCTGTCCTATTCGTACAATACCCATCTGAAACTGCTTTGAGAATGATATGAGTTAATCAAAGTTAAACTGCTCCGATGTTTTCCAATGTCTGGAACAAATTATGTCCTCATCCAACTTATGCCCCAGTTGTTACTTATACCCTGGTTAGTCACTTGCTATACTCAAGGTTAAATGGACTCTCATATGCTCAAGCAAGTTAGTGACTTACATTAGAATTTCCATAGATCTTTTCTTGCACTCTATGTTTTAATACTCCTTCGTCCACTCTTGCGCCTTCGTTAGTTACCACACATTAGAGCTTAAGGATCCTGATGCAAACCATCTATTACAGCTGAGTGGATGGTTGAATATATCATGCATGTAATAGACTTGTGTTGCCCATGTTAAATCTTTTATTTTTTTAATAACGTAGGGAAATTGGTCAGACTATCCGGAAACTTTTTAGAAACTTTAGGACCTTTTGTAGAGCACAATTATCCAGCTTCCAGCAATTTGCTTACTATTAATTTGTTGGTTTTAAGCCAAATCATCTTCTATAGCGAACAATAGTAATAAGCTAGTTGTGCAAAATTGCCAATCAAGTCATATATACTTGACCTGGATATTGGATTGAGTTCTAAACCACAACCATGATGCCATCTCTTCATAATGGTTATCATTTTTTTCCTTTTTGGATGGTCTACTAGAGAATATATTTGGGCTTGTTATCATGCTCCTTATGAGGCATTTCCTTGTTTCAGCACTCAGCACTCATTTTCCCTTGTGTATTATCACCCACAGCAACTCTTATAACAAATATATGCAGTGTTGGCATATATTATCTTCCATATTCATATTGGAGATGTAGGTAATGAGCTTTGCCAGGGAACGCCACTAAAATTATTTGATGAAAACAAATTTGAATACTCTTTCCTTTGTACTTTGTACTATATTTCTCAAGCATGAGCTCATTTGGACATTGAGTCATTTATCATCGTGGCTACTGCCATTCCGAGTTGCTGGAACATATTTATTTGTTACAGAGTCAGTACTGTCCCATAAGGTGTTCATTACTTGATCCTTAAGTCTTCACTATGCGGCGTCCACTGTCCTGTTCAATTGCTGAGCCAATTGGCCTTGGCTATTCTCCCTTAAATAAAGAATCCTCTGTCCAGTAGACAAAGTATCACTGACAACCTTGATGTTTTAGTCTTCAGACTGGGAGTTCATTTAAAAGACCAGATGGTATGGTCATCTCAAAGTGATGAACCAAAGAAAGCAGTCAGATACATGAACGCTAAGAACTTGATAAATTTTTCAGTCATAACATGCACAGTTCTGGATGCCTTTGTGAATGTTGGTTCCTTAATCGCATCCTCCAAGCTCCTGATCTTCTGCTGTGTTGTGTGCGCAGCTCAATACTCCTAAGCAGTTCTCATTGCCTCTGGTTGTCCCAAATGTTCTCAATCTTTTTCCTAGTTGGACGAAAAATGGATCATTATTTTGGCAAGTGAACAACTTACAACCAACAATACTTCCTTTAGCTTTGCCTATTCAGTGGGGATATATCAGCTGTTGATCTGCTTATTGCCAGACCAATGGAATGGCTGATGAACCTACTGGGGGTCACTCTGATATCTTCACGTAGCGCACTGTAGTAAAAGACATGGGATGATTTGTCTTTTCGTTGTATTCTGATTGTCCAGGGAAAATCAGAGTGGAAAAGGCTAGCTAGGCTTATACCACTGACTGTAGTGCATTTGGTTCAGCCTTTATTTTTGGCACCGTTACTGTCAATATGTGCCAAAAAAGGAACTTTAGTTGTGCGGAAGTACCATACTGTCCAAGTGTCCAATCTAGTGAATCATGTACGTAAGAACTTTATGAATGGAAATTAGATAGAATCACATGTTATCTAACTAAAATTGTTATTGAGGAAATATCTTACTGACAAAGTGTTAATTATACCCAAGAAAATATAAACAAAATGCATGGATACACTTTAACCACATATATCTTCAAATTCTCAAACAAAACTAACTCAGGTTGAATGGCCTGGTTGTATGTGTAGCATTTTTCTAAAAAAAAACTTATTACACGTACAATCTGGCCATCCGACTGTCATATGATCAAGTCATACGTGACACTGCAGTACATGTGCACAGTAGTTGCTCATTGCTGGTTGTACGGTTGGATGGCCTGGTTGTGTGTAGCATTTTCCTAAAACTAATTGTCATTTGGAATATTGTATCGTATACTTTTTTTTTTGTTAAGAGGGGTAGGCTGCTGAGAATTAGCACCAAACAATATGGAACATTCAGGCTTCACATCTTTTTCTTGTTAATATAAAAGAAACTCATGGATGCACTCAACTATGTATATATATGAAAATCTCAAATAAAACTGACTTTTTGAATAGCACATCATATATATTTTTGTAAAGAGGGGTGAGCGGGTGGCTACCGAGAATCAGCAGCAAACACTACAACATTCAGGCGACATCTTCAGTTTTGTGAAAAGAGGCATATTTGTAGAGTTGGACGATATCTGTTTTAGTTGGACAACTTGTACTTTATTATTCACAAAATAAGAACTGCTGTTATTCTTATTATTTGATGACTGTTAAGAAGTTTACATATTCTGTTGTTGCCAGTTAACACTAGAATGTTAGTCTTTGGTTTGCCATGCCGAACAGCAGATTTTTAGAACATGTGGCAAGCATGATTTCATATTTTGGATAAAGAGCTGGAAGTGCCAAGTCCTGTTTCCTGTGAGTGTTGGGTCGTTTAGTAAACACTGAGCTGCGCTTCAGTCCTTTCGAAATAAGAAAGAAAAAATCTCCCTGTGAAGTCATGTTAGTTTACTTGGCAGCACTGTGCAAGCCCTGAAGTTACTTCCTCCGTCCCAAATTACTATTCGTTTTGGCTTTTCTAAATACATAGCTTTTGCTACGTATCTAGGCATACATACATCTAGATCCATATCAAAAGTTTTGTATCTAGAAAAGTCAAAACGAATTGTAATTTGGGACGGAGGGAATATTTCAGTATTTATTCCATTGTGCTTTCTTGACTTTCGGTTCAATATATGAGTTGAAATTGCTCTAACACCTTTATGATCGTCTTGGTCATGTTTGTGTCTCATATAGGGGCCGAGGTTGCTGTACTCTGCATCACAAAATCAGGTGAGGTTATCAACTACCAAGCCTTCACAAACTCCAAGGGCACGTACACCATTGCTGAGACGATGCCAGAGAGCGACCGGTGGGAGTCATGCTTGGCAAGGCCCATCAGCAGCTTCCACCAGCACTGCACTCGGAGGGGCGACGCTCACTCCGGGGTGAAGTTCACTTACAGCAAGCCATCAGGGAACTCGCACACTGTCAAGACATTCCTTTACAAGCCTGTCAACGCCCCTCTGTATTGTAGTTAAACAGTTCCATCAGACCATCACAGTTGGTTTGAAGGCAAAAATAGGAACATACAGGAAGGATATGTATTAGTACCTTGGTTCCATTTATAAGTAAACGTAAGTAAACATGGTTTGAGTTGTAAGTTGGAGTTTCCAGATGTGAATGGGAATGTGTTGTCTTACTATCTGTACTTGCAAGGAAACAGATGCCGCATGCTTCATGATCATGAATCAGTATATGGGCCTGTTTGGGAAGGGGTGTTAAAGTTTAGCACTCCTTTTAACACCTTTTTAACACCTTGGCTCCCAAACAGGTGTCTTAAAAGAGTGGAGTTAAAATTTAACACCTCTCTTTTCATAAACACATGGAGGGGTGTTAAATATGCCAAAGGTGTTAAAAATGGTCCCCTCTCCACTTATTCCCTGGTTGTCCCTCCTCTCTCTCCTCCTCTCTCTCCTACCGCCGCCAGCGCGTCCTCCCTCCCGTTGTGCGCCTGTGCCCGCCGCCGACGGTCCGCCCGTCGCGCGCCGCCGCTGTGCTCGCCACCGCCGGTCCGCGCCGCTCCTGCGCGGGCGGTGGGCGGCGACCTGTCGCGGGCGCGGGCGAGGCCGCCGGCCTCGATCTGCACGAGCTGGTCGAGGAGGCGCCGGGGGGAGCGGCGGAGCACGATTACGGGATTGAAGGGCGAGGTGCGGGAGTCGGCGCCGGCGGCTCTCGAGGCTCCTCCGCGGCGGGCGCGCACTCCTGCTCCTTCGACGAGCCCGCTCCGATGGTGTGGGGACCGGCGGGCGGCGCGGTGGTGGCAGTGGGGCTCGAGCGGGCGCAGCCGCTGGCGCTGCGGTAGGGGACGCCGGCGGCGAGGCGAGGCCGGAGGCGGCAGGCGTAGGGGAGGGGCTGTGAGTAATGTGTACCATCATCTGATCATCTACTTCAGCAAAATGTTGGTGGTCCATCTCGATCTTTTAAATAAATGTCTAAAAGTTCAAATCCCAAGAAAGTCTATGTTTGTGGTCCATCTCGACCCAGCATCTTGCTATTTAAAAATGGAGGAAGATTGGCAACTTGGCACCATATAATTTAACTCTTACTTCAGCACATCTTCTTATTAGCTCGGCTTTTGTTAGAACAATTTGTTCATCAGGAGGGGCTCCGTGCTTTTCGAATTTGTATTCTAGATCGAGCATATCAGTGCACGCACCAAGCCACCAGCACGTCGCTTTCGAGCCATCGCGTACGAAACCAAACCGATGCTTGAAACATACACAAATACTACTCCAACCCACACCAAACCTCAGCACTTCTGGTGCCCGCCGGACCATCACAACCGTCCAACGGAACCAAAAACTAACTTCTCCCCTCTCTAGTTCCGTACACGTTCACAGCTTTGATGGTGGCAAGCATGTAACTCTAAAACTTCCAAGGTAAATATATCTTCCATTTCAATCAAAGGAAACGGTACGGTGAGGAGGCGTAAAGTCAACTTGAGGAATCAACGGTAAGGTGAAATTTCTTGCAATTTGGAAATGTTAACTAAGGTCCAGTTTGTTTCAGATTATGTAGATTATATAATCTAGATTATAAGTCATGAGTACTATTGTAAAAGAGCACTTTAAGACTACGATGGGACTACAATAATCTCAAATAAACTACTTTTAGGTAGCTTATTTCAGATTATTTGTGATCCAAGATGATCTTTTCCCCTATTATCTTTGTACATAATCTAGCTAGGGGGCAAACAAACAGAGCCTAAAAGTACAGACCATTGAATGAGGCAAACTGAGTATAAAGAAATAAAATCAACGTTAGCAGAAGACACTATATGTAGAATTTTTGGAAGGTTCTGAAGTTTGAAATTGTTGTAGCGCTAAAATAAAATTAAAGCCACTATTAATATCAACTACGATAATAGAATATGAAAGGTGAAAATATCTAAGAAATGAAAGTATATGGGACATACTCACTCCGTCCCAAATTACTATTCGTTACATTTCGCTATCGTAAGAAATAGCTTTAAAAGGTAGAAGTACTCCCTCGCGCCCACAATAAAGCCAACGTGTAGCCAAAAAAATTATCCCAAATAAATCAACTTCTTACCACCAAAAAATAAATAAATCAACTTCTAGCCTAGTCACCTTTTAACCACTCATCAATTGTATTCATGCACCACTCACACCATTAACTTGTCCTTGAAATGACTTCATATTTTTATCTAGTGAAAAGGATTTTCCATTATAGTTTATGAAGGGTAAGAGTTTGAGGCCTTTTAGTTGAATTTAGAATTTTGAGCTAGAAATTCGAAAACTTTCACTAAATAGTTCCCCATGTATAAAGCTTGAATTTGGGTTATACTAATCCAACTATTAATATATGATATTTTGGACAAATAAAATGATTTTTTTAGTGATCCAAAATATCATGTGTTAATGATTCGATTAAGTTCCATTGACCAAGAGAAGTTCACCTGCTCACTAATTAAGAATGTTCTATTTTTGGATTGCAAGCTTGACGCTCCTAGCTGCACATCTGAATTTTTTAAATGTTTTAATATTTAATTTATGTATTTTATTATTTTGTGGATAATGTTTCGTTCAAAAGGTTCCTAGAATTGTTCGTCGCCTCCTACAAAATTTGAATTGTGCCTCACCCTCTCTGCAAGCCGGCAAACAAATCCAAAATCCGAGGAGGAAAAAAAAACAACACCAAGCCTCACCCTGTCACCCACCTGCCCCATTTCGACTCGATCCGGCCGCTCGCCCCCTCGCCTGCTGCCGCCTGCTTTTGTGTTTTGTCTCCCTCGCCCACCTCCGCGAGATCTCACGGCTCCGTCTCCAATGGCGCCCTCCTCCTCCGCCTGCTAAACCTAGCAGCTCCACCCACCCGCGCCCCCAAACCCCACCTTGAGAGCAGGCGCGGTCGCGGCGGCCATGGCAACGGATCGGGAGAAGGAGCGCGAGGCGGAGCTGGAGAGCGCCATGTACACCAACTGCCTCCTCCTCGGTCTCGATCCCGCCGTCCTCGGCTCCCCCTCCTCCCCCGCCGCCCGCGTCGGCCTCTTCCGCCACTCCAACCCGCGCCTCGGCGAGCAGCTCCTCTACTTCCTTCTCTCATCGCTACGAGGCCCCGCGCAATCCGCCAAGGCAATCCCGTGCCTTCTTCGTCAATTTCTGGTTCCCTTGTGTTTGGGGAAATTTTAGGGATTTCCTTACCTTTGATTTTGTTTTATTTTATTCGGCGCAACGCAGGACTTCGACAAGGTATGGCCAATCTTCGACTCCGCTCAGTCCAGGGAGTTCAGGAAGGTGAGATTTTCTGCAGGTTATTTCACATTTTCTGGTTAATTGGCTGCGGTGTTTTGACCTTGATTGGGTTTCTGCTGGCGATTGGTTGCTTAGATCGTGCAAGGGATCATTAGCGAACTGGAGCAGCAGGGGGCGTTACCGCGGAGCAATTCCAGGGTCTCGTCGCTTGCGACTTGCTGCGGGCCGAGGTCAGTGGACTAGACTGGGCTGCATTTGGTTTGGTCAGTTGGGGATATGCTCAAGTTGTTGAGATTCTTGTTGTAGAGTGCAATGTAGCTTAATTAGATCCTTGGAGACGTACATGCTACTTTAAAATTTAGAGTTTGCTGAAACTAGATGTGACATAGATTGTTTCAACCTAAATACATGGTTTTGACCAAATTATATGGTTCTGGTTTAAAGATAAATAGTGAATGTCAGTGCTCAATAATTCTTCTCTAGAATTGGAGAAATGAATTGTTGATGCTTAATAGAATGGATTTGTGAGGACTCTGTCGAGTATCAGTAAGTTGTTTGTACGCTTGTTCACTTGGTATCAAGCAACTTATATCCTAAAGAATTCCGTTAAAGACCAGTACAGTATGTGCTCTTAACTCACCTGAGGGCTAAGGTACAAAAACATAAAACCACACCCCAGAGAAACACTAGGTGGACAACAAAAACAACATATATATATATATATATATATATATATATATATTCATGCTGTTATAATTGATCACCAGCCAAGGCCATTCTTGCCCGCAACTGCTTGTTGCCAAGCAACTAATGTAGATATCCTTTATGTATCTCTGGTCAAAGCTAGGGAAGTTTGAGTGCATGTTCTCGTTGCGATGCTAAACTAAGCCTAAGTGGGCTTGCATTACATATATCTCATGGCTTGATAGAGGTTATCGTGTTCTAAATATTTGTTTGTCAGGCTAGAGCTAGATCTAGACACTAGACAATATCCATGGCCTTTCTTTGCTGGGTGCTTGGATTTGACAAATGAAATTTAACGCTACACATAAGTCCGATCAGTTAAGTTACTCTTGGGAAACTGGATCTGGTTTGAAACAAACTTTTTTTTTTGCTCATTCTGCATGTACAGATAAGCCTGTTTGGTTGAGAGGTTTCCTTTGCACTGTTGTGTTTCTCCTTTGTAATAGATAGCCTGCCCGGTGGCTTGATCGATTGCTGTATGGCCGCAGTGATTGTCGGATGGTATAAAACTGAATGTTCCTGTCTTGGTTACAGCAATAAGACGGGGGCTTGTCCCTAGTATTCTAAGAAAAAGAAAAGAAAGTGACTGCAAGTCATAAATATTCTTAACCTTTTAGGGGAAAAAATCCAAAGGATACCTCTGCAAAATGCAAAGAATATTTAGTTCTTGGAGATCAAATTGCTTGGAATATTTCGATATTGTAATTGTAATATTTTGCACTCCCTATACTGATGCAGATTTGTTGAGCTTTTGTGGCAACTCTCTGTACATGCCTTGAGAGAAGTTCACAGGAGAACTTTTGCAGCTGATGTTGCTTCAAATCCTCTGCCTGCAGCACTAACAGATGTTTCTTATCTTCACGCTGCTGCCTTACTCCCTGTGACCAAGGCAAGAATGACTAATTCCTAAATCTTTCGAACTGTTGATTTTGTTTTTATCATGTGCCAAGCCTCATTTAGATTAAAATACCTCTTCAAAGACTGATAATTATAAAGAGAGCTTATAAATTATCAGTCGCATAATTAGGCGGCGTAGTATTTGATTACTATTTAGCTGCTGTTTGGTTCAAGATTTGTAACACAAACATAAATAGAAAACACCATTAACTATTACAGCACAATGGAAGGCTAAAATTGTTTGGTTCCAACGCTGTAACATTAACAGATGCAACACTTCTCTCCTTGCATTGCTCTGCTCCATCAGAAGCCATGCATCAAAAAGTAATAGAATGGAGGTGCCGGCACTCCAAAACACTGACAGGCCAGCTCCATGCAGTCAGAAGAGATGCTGCATGCATGAGCACAGCTCCACGCAGTCAGAAGAGGTGGCGCCCGTTAATGATTAACGCTGCGAGGTGGGCGGTATGGCCTTGCACTAGCTGGCAACGGATCGCGCCGTGATGTGATTACTGTCCAGCTGAAACAAATAGAAAGAAACGGTATTGAATACATTGTAAACAGATCACGGCGCAAAACAGCCGAACCAAACACCACCTTAATGGAATCATATCAAAATTGTACTCATTAGATAGATCAATACTTAGCTTTTGCCCCCCTAGGTGCGGGGACCAGACAAACTTGTGAAATGGAAGTAGTATATATGAAGCATTTTAGCCCTGTGAGAATGGTATGCATAATCGTGCAATTGTGAATACTTCGGGCACCTCTTATGAGGTTAAATCTTGAGGAAATCGTGATGTATGGTAAGAACTGGGCAGACAACATGCATGTCCAATAACTGGGACGAGACATGTGAAGCTAAGCTTATGGCTTTGCGTGTCATAATTGAAATAATTTTTTATTCATATGCTAAGTATGGCAACCTAACAGGAACCGTAGGCAGTTCAACTATTTGTTGTGGTTGGGGTTGATTATTTGCCTTCTGTCTGTCAGGAAATCTGCTATGATTTGGAACTTTGATGCTTAGGAAACCTAGGAGTGTCAAATAGAAATTTAATTAGTGAGAAGATGTATATTTCATATAGTGACTAATAATACTCTTAGCAGACTGATACATTTTGGATCCTGGACACAATACAAACCGAATGAAAATGGGAAATCAATTGGATTATACATTATTTGTATCGTACTGATGGGGCCAAATAGACCTGTTCTTTACTAGCATAGTTGATCCAAACCTGAGGAACGCCTCTCCTTTCAGTGAGGCACAAAATGTCATCTCTATAGTTTCTTGTTGAATCACCCGCGGTCCAAGGTGCACTTCTCCATGTGCTTTTGTATGCTAGGTCCATATATCATTGTTCAATTAATGAACCCTTATGTTTGATATTTTTCTTGTGAATTGATCCGGTATTCCTACCAGGCAAGGATAGCTCTGGAGAGGCGTAAGTTTCTGAAAAATGCAAACATAGCTGTCCAGAGGCAAACGACATGGTCAAATTTGGCCCATGAAATGACAGCTGAGTTCCGAAGTCTATGTGCCGAAGAGGTACACAATAACTTCTATAGTCTATGCGCTGCATCCTGTATCCATTTTTCTTACTTTTATTATCTCCATCTGGATTTTGTAGGCTTATTTGCAGCAAGAGTTAGAGAAACTACAAGACATGAGAAACAAAGCAAAACTTGAAGGTGAATTGTGGGATGAACGGCTTTCAAGCTCGTCTGGGCAGAATTCTCATTTGGTTTCTAAGGCAACTCGT
This sequence comes from Setaria italica, assembly GCF_000263155.2. Lineage (NCBI taxonomy): Eukaryota > Viridiplantae > Streptophyta > Magnoliopsida > Poales > Poaceae > Setaria > Setaria italica. Next base: position 15,199,026 of record NC_028450.1, on the reverse strand, counting down.
CTTTGGGAATCTATATTGGCTCGCAAAGGTACACATATCGAAGTATCATTATCAGAATATGCTGCTCAAATGTGACTAAATGAATCACATGCTTTGAAACGAGTTTGCATTAATAGACACAGTAGGCCTATGTAGTCATATACTATGGCATGTGGCATTTTGCAACATGATCTGCCTCTAATTATCAATGCTGTGCATGATCAGAAAACATGGTTCTATCTGTTGTAGATTGGAATTATCTTATAAGTTTACTTACTGGGCTTGTAGCATGTGTGTCTGACAAGTGTGTCAACTGACGAGTGACCTTTGCCACATGCTCTAATTATCAACGCTGTGCATGGTCAAGAAAGCATGGGTCTATCTGTTGTAGATTGGGATTATCTTATAAGTTTACTTACTGAGCTTGTAGCATCTGGGTCTGACAAGTGATGAGTGACCTTTGCCACATGCTCTAATTATCAATGCTGTGCATGGTCAATAAAGCATGGGTCTATCTGTTGTAGATTGGAATTCTCTAATAAGTTTACTTACTGGGGTTGTAGCATCTGTGTCTGACAAGTGACCTTACCAAGATAACCTCTGGAAGCTGTTGTATTGTTGTCTTACAATTCAGCCGTTAGCATTATTTTCTACAAGCCACCAGGGTCAAACAAAGGGAAACTAATGTGGTGTGAGGTTTGGATTTGGGTTTTGTTTGTGTTTAAGCCATTCTACCTTATGATTATTTGGTGATAAGTCTGAAACTAGGGTAAACAGTGATGCTAAATGACAGGAGGTTCCATAGGGAGCCAGTAACATTTTCCGCTTTATGAAACTATTCAGGTGCATTGTTAAAACAAAATGGCTCTCCTATTCTGGTGGTTTTATTGCACTCCTTGCCTATGCTGTTGTAGAACAGTATCATACCATCCTTGAAAAAAAAAAGTAAAGATATTTCTTTGGATAGAGTGTAGTTACACTGCTATTTTAATTCCTGTTTTTGATTGCTACCATTCTTACAGGCCAACATGAGGTTTTAGCTTCCGGACCAATTGAAGATCTTATAGCACATCGGGAGCACAGGTGTGTTCTACTTTGTAACTTCTATTGATCTCTGCAGTTCAATACAGTGTTATCATTATTGCATTGTTTCTAATAATACTATCCTGTTAGATACCGGATATCTGGATCTCAGTTACTAGCGGCCATGGATATGAGTTCAAGTGTTCCACATTCCGAGTTATTATCAGCTCGAGCTGGTGAAACTTCTCCGATTTTGGACAAGCAAGAGAAGATTTCTCCGCTATTCCAAGGAAAGGAAGAAGCCCTTTCAAGGCCAGATGATAGGAACGGACGTGCTCAACAAAATGTAGATGTAGCTGAAATTCTCCGCCGTTGGACTCATGCTTTACAGCGCATTCATAAACAGTCTCTTCATTTGGTAAGATGCTACTTTATTTGTTTTATTTTTTTTGTTCGAACTGCCAATACATCAGAGGGACATTGATGAATTTTTTTTACCACGTATATCCTAATGATGCAATTTATGCATAATAGATTAGGAGCATGGTCAACTTCTAGTTTTTATTATGCTTGCATTCTTAATATATTTTCCTTTGCTTTTTGCAATATCCTAGCGAATTCCATTTGCATTGCTCTTGTGGGAGCAATGTGCATTGCATGGGATGTCTGACTGATCTTTCCACATAAGTACAGCTTATGAAACATATTAGACAAGCATTTGGCTTGTAATACTACTTATGTCAGTGTTTCCACAAACCATCACAAGAACAGAATTAGGCTTAGCTGAGCATATGTTCTAGTGAAAAATTCTTGTTGCCATTGTAGAAATGCTAGTTGTGCTGGTTGGGTAACAAGTGCTGTCCATCTTACAGGAGATGACCCAGTAAAAAGTGAAAAGAAATAATTAACTTTAACAACTTATGTTAACATCAGCTGTAGTGTTGAGAATACTTAACCCCCTTTTGACTGCTTCAATGTTTTTCTTTAAACCAAAGGTATTAGATACAAACTTTAAATTTTTTTAATCCAAAGGTATTAGATACAAACTGCTAGAACAAATTCAATCTGCACAGATACGTTACACGGCGACATGTGATTATTGCACGATAATAGTCAGTTACTTAATGGAATTACATTATATGCAGGGCTTAGGACTTCAGGAGTACTTGATAAATAATATCATATATCCAAAAATGGCATGACCTACAATTTAACAAAGCTTTGCATCTTCTGAACCATAAAGGGTGTAAATATTGCTAGTTTAATTATGCTTCTCCTCTGGTTTACAAGTTAGCTATATGATACACAATGAATTTCAGCATATTTAAACATTTAATTTTAAACTTTAACATTGAAAACCCATATTTTTCCCTTTTGTTTCAGGTTGAGGTTACATGCAATATCGATGCATGTAACATTCACCTACATTTAAACAGTTTTTCACCTCTCATTTATGTATTTTATTGACTGTCTGGTGGCTGCCCATCCTATTTTAATTTCATGTTTGCTATAGTCTCACTTTTCCTTGCATGCTTGAACCTTTTGATATCTCTAGTTTGCCATCAGCTTTGAGTAGCATGGTGGTATGACTTTTTTCCAGGCTCATTAGTACTGTGATGTAGCTACTTGGTTTCATATATCTTGCATAAGCATACAAAAGATGATTTATAGGTGTTACTGCAGTTCAATTGATACAGTTAGTACAATGGCTAAATGCTTGATAGACCATAAACCAACATAAATATATTAGAAAGTGCTCCATAAATTTTAGACCATATAAAGAAATGCAGATGCATAAGACTCGGGTTGAGCCATATTACATTATCACGAAGGTATTTCTGCATGTTCTCCAATAATGTACATCAAGGCGTATAAGCACTGTATTGTGTTTGGCATGCATCGGATACTAATATTGTTACTTCCTGGTACATTTCTGCATTTTGATTTTTGTACCAAAATATACATTCATTGAGCTGATGTGTAGCTGTCTACTAATGATAGGCCAAAGCAAATGACGGAGAGGGGCCAGAATTACTGAGGAGTGCATCCGACGGAGAGACCAGTACTCATGCTGACTCGTTAACTGCAACGTTAGCCGAACATCGCCAGCATTTAGTCAGTATACAGGTAATAACAACCTCCATGCAAATACTAAGCTGGATTCTCTATTGATTTGTAACCTGAATATGAAACCCTGGCAGTCTACCAATGGCGACCTGGTTTCTGGATTTTACTGGTGAATGGTTCAACGGTAATTCATGGGTTTTAATATTTGGCAGTTTTTTCCCCTTTGTATAGGGTCTAATTAATCAACTGAAGGAAGCTATTCCAGCAATGCAGCAGTCAATTGAAGAACTCTCAGAAGAAGTGAACTGTGTTAGCAACCCAATCGATCAATTGAATTCCAGACTACCGCTGTCTGTACAAAACGCAGGGCTTGGAAGATCAGAAGTAAGAATGAAAGGTTTAACTAATAGGCTGTTTTGTTTGATGATGATTTACCCATATTTGCTGTCCAACCTGTTGAAGTAGGGTATAGACATAACAGCCATGCAAGTTTATTTACAGGCAGTTGCACATTACCTTTTCCTATGAAGCCGTATCAGTTTGCTATGTTGAGCATGTACATTTATTCTACAGCTTTCTGACTACAGACATTTAAGCAGGAAAGCAGCAGTGAAGTTTCAGAGATGACTTCTAAGCTCTCCTCTACATACCTGGACAAGCCTGGGGGCAGTCCTGCTCTAAAGCTACCTCCATTATTTAGCCTGACTCCAAGTTCTTCTGGAAAAGGAACGCAGACGCAAAAACGGAATGCATTAACACGCCAACCTAGCCAGGAGGTCATATCAGAAGAGAAAACGCTCACTATCCCCTCAACTAAAGATCAAATGAATGGTTCAGTTCATGGTATTTCTTACTCTTCAGCTTATCCATTTTATGTTTAGGAGTGTTTTTCATGAATAGCATTGTTAATTATTTTGGTTCAATCTGGTCTTTTTGCAGAAAATGATGGCTATTTTGCTAATGACATTAGACGGTCTGTTCGTGAAGCTGCTCTGTCAAAGCCATCGAGGAATACAGAGAGGCCGCAAGATAAAAATAGTGACGATGGTTCAGAGCACTTCTTCATTCCGCTGTCAACAGGTGCTGCAAGGGAGATGGATGCAGCGATAAATCGACGAAAACAAAGATTAGGTTTGTCGTCGCCTCAGATGAAGTTCCCAAAGAGCATGGGTGACCTTTACTACAATGCAGACAGTCCAATAAACACAAGTCCTGTTCTGTTAAGTGAACTGAATGGACATGATCCCATCAGTGCCATGAATTTTCTTGACCCGGTTAGTGGTCTGGCGCGTCAGTCATTTATCACTGATGATGCTCTTGATCAAGTTTTCTCCCCTCCACTGTTGATGGAATCTTCGTTGTTCCATGATGCTGATGAGGACCTGCTTGGTAAGTCTTCTCAAACTCAATGAATTTTGTTTTGGAAAGTAATTATGCATATGCATACACTACTGTATGCCTGCACTTCTACAAGTTTCCATGTCGTCAGAATTTTGTTAGTCCTCAGCCAGCATGTCCTGCGTTTCAATTTTCGTGAGATAATTTAGGATAATGTTTCTGGGAATCCATTGTATCTACTCAATACAAAATGTTGACCAATGACTATTACTTGTTTTTCAGCACCACTGTCAGAGACTGATGCAGCATTAATGGAACAACATTAGGCTTCACTTGTACACTATGTAATATTTTGACCATCACCTGAAGCTTTCAGCGCCTGACCGCAGCCCGGGGTTCGTGTGGCTTATGTTCGTCTTATTGACAGCATATTTGCGGTGAATGTGTTGATGGTCAAGCTGCTTGCCAGTTGTGACCAGCTTGAGATGGATGCTTGTGCATCAAAATTTGGGGGTTTCTGTGGGGGGAGATGGTGGGTTATTGATTTGGGAGAGAAGAGGGGTGCTTAGAGATGATATAGATGGTGGTGTTGTACCAAGTGTAGTGTGCACAGTAGAAAAGCCCAACGTTGTGTATTTAGTTATACATCATATGTATTTGTGTTGTAATAATTTTATCCACTCGCTCAAATCTTTGTTTTTCCTGGGGTTTTATTTGAGTTATGGTCTGTGCGAGTTGTTTCGGACTGTGAATTAATCTCAATTTCAGTGTAAGAAATGGCAAAATCATAAATCTAATATAGTGGGGAAATGGGGATAGATCAAGTTGTAACTGTCAGGTTACTATTGTATTTAGCGTGCCGTGTGTATGCAAACTTTTACTTCATTAGTTTTCCTCGATATATAACGACATATCAAACGATACACTGCGGATGTCCAACTAGAATGGTTGGCGCGCTAACGCCGCGCCTGTAGGAAAAGCGTGGATGGTTTGTGTTGTCAGTGTTAGTGTAGGCATAGTGGCTGCGATTGTATGAGTGTAACTTTATTTACATATAGCAGCTGAAGAAATAAAAAATGCAAGGCCATTTGACGGCAGGCGAACCTATTGAGTAGTGGAAAGATATGGATTGTAGTTTAACCATGGAGATGGCTTAACAACCAGTTATTCAGGTTGACAAAAATAATAAAGGAAGATGTGTCGACTAAGTAATTAATTATAGGATTTGCAAAGCACAAATGACTGTAGCACTGCGCAGATACAAAATGTAATACATGACATATTACAGCCTTTCTTTGTGATAAGAATAGTATTGAAGCCTCACTTGCACACAGTTCCACCATAACGCAAATTCCATCTTTCACCTTTTGAAATATACTCATGCAAAAAGGTTTCAGTTCATCATGGCTGCGAAAATCAAACAAATAACAATAGCTCACAGATATGGCAGGGTGCTCTTGGCAGTGCCTTTATGTTCTGAGTGTACGCACCTCTATATTAGAGGGTGTCAATTCCATGGTGACCATAGGAGCATGCATTTTGTACGGCATTGTAATAGTGAAGGCACTAATTAAATGTCATAGTGCTTGGTACTTGTTTTGCTTGACATTTACTTAATTATTGCTGTCTGACAAACTACAAATGAACAATGCTTAGATAGAACACTTTGGAGCAATGGCAGAATATTCTAGTCCCTGATTTAACGTGCTTGCATAAGCAGGTAGGATAAAAAGAAACATGCTTTCAGTCACTGAAATTGCGAATAGCAGCAGATTTCATACATTCTATGCACCATCCTTCAGATGGAAGAAAAAATGGCCCAGTTTCTGAAACATTGGAATTGGTCTTTTCCAAAACCCTGAGGCTTGGTCTTAAACCTCGATGTGACATTGTAAAGGAAACCAGATGAAAACATCATCCGTGTAAACTAAATCAGGCATGCGATGGAAAAAGTTTATCTAATTAATATTCTCTCCGTTCTAGATTTATCTAATTAATATTCTCTCCGTTCTAGATTACTATTTATTTTGGGTTTTCTAGATACACGTAGCTTTTACAATGCACCTATATATATTTCGTTTAGATACGTAGCAAAAGTTATGCATCTAGAAAAGTCAAATGAATAGTAATTTGGGACGGAGGGAGAACGAGTGGAAAGGTACCTTCGGCAGCTTGTGCAGTACCTAGCTGTATTGGCTGTTTGTAAAGCAATGTCTGTCTGAAAATGGAGTTACCTAATTAATTAGTCTTTGGGACAGAGCACGTGTTCGTATATTCACCGAGCAGAAGGGAGGAAGCGAGTAGCGAGCTGACGCCCTTTCCGGTGATGGTGAAAAATACAACCACGCGCAGAGCTCTGCGTGGTTCACGTAGGCACCAGGCAGGTATGCACGAAGCAATGGATGGACATCGGGCGACGGGATCAGCAGCAGGATGTGGATCCGGTGATTTTGGAACGGTAGGCGGAGCTTCTCCGAGGTCCAAGCCGAGAAGCAGGGAAGGCCATAGCCGCCGGTCCACAGCACCATGGTCCACTCCCCCGCCTGTCGCATCGAGGGGTCCTTCCTCTCTCACATTAGGGACTTAGGGGATGGAGGAGAAGAGGAAGGCAGCAAGCAGGACGCCCGGGGACGCGGACGCTCGCTTTGGTCGAGGTTGGTATACGGTAGATGAGGACGGCCGTCAGGTTGAGCCGAAGCGTCGGCTGGAGGACCCGGCGACGACGATGAAAGCGAGAAGAGGAGGCGGACGACCGCGAGGCAAGGCCAGCCGAACCAGGTGGGAATGATTATTTTTCCGCAGTGAAGGACTTGCACGCCGCGTGAAGCAGACGCCACCGGCCCACGGCCGACGTGTGGCGGCGATGCTCTCGCGCTATCCCCGTTTTTGTTTAGCACCTGGTATGCAGTGTCCACGCGGCGCGACGCGACAGGCGGAGCCGCGTCGAGGCTCCTAAGGGCAGCGATTCTTTCAACGATGTAAGTACACATATGTGCATGACTATTTTTAGACGCATCACACGCATTTTACTCGAGCTACTACTCCCTACATCTCAAATTACTTATTTAACTTTTATAGATATATAGCTATTTAGATATATAGCTATTGATATGCACCTAATTAAATATATATATGTACCTATACTCTTATAGAACGGTTAAAATAGATTTGTACTGGCGGTAAAAAAAAAAAGGATCGTGTTCCTCTGAAGTTTTCGCAGCTACCTCAGGGGTAGGAGCCGCTGCACCGTTCAATCGGCATCCGACGGTAGCATGCAGGAACAAGCGTTCCTCTGATTTGGCCCAAAAGCGTGATGTCCAGCCTGCTTGCTAGGGTCCATTTGCAGATCAGCAGATGCATCTGAGCTGTAGAAATGTCCGAGACGGAGAAAACACGCCGGAAAAGAGCGGGAGGAGCGAAGCTGACCATTGTCGTGCTGGACAGGAGCTTCTCTGAATCTTGTGCGTAACTCTGAGTAATCTTTGTTCTGCTATCTTTCCTCATGAACGGGTTTGCAAATAAGCAACCAAATGTTCAGTTCTAGAAGCATAGTCATTTTGCAAGCAAACAGTCATGGAGCAAAGATTAGTGTGTTACTGTGTTCTGGATTGACAGTACTGAATTGACTTTCTTAACATGTTACTGTGTTCTTTTTCTTTTTTTCTTTTTTTTGCTAGAGAACGCTGAACATTTTCTACCGCTCAGATGCATCTGCAAATGGCCCATAGCAAGCAGACTGGACATCCCGTTTCGGGACAAATCAGAGGAACGCTTGTTCCTGCACGTTGCCGTCCGATACCGATTGAACGATGCAGCGGCTTCTACCTCCCTCTGAGGTAGCTGCGAAAACTTCAGAGGAACCCGATCGCAAAAAAAGGGGCTCTATACAACGGTCGTGGAAATAATCTATTTTTGCCGCTACCACGATCTGGGCTCTGCAGGCAGCCTGGAAGATGGATGAGAGAGAAGAGAGACTGACAGAACGATCCATGTTTCTGCTCCGCACATGCATCTACAACTGTCTTTTTTCAATTTGTCCTATCGAAGCCGTGTTAGAAAATTTGGTCCTCTTGACTTCTTCATGCTCTATCGAAGTATGTTTATTATAAAAAAAAAGACAGCACCTACAATATTTTAATAGTTTTATTAAATTCCTCGTAAATTATATGACGTACGAAGTCAGCAATTAGCACTGACTAGCGACTAGCCATAGTTGACAACTACTACTTTCCTAATCAAATACTCAGCGGCTAGAGACTTATCGACTTCAAACCACTTTCGCTTGATTTTTACAGACGAATTTTGAAAAGAATAAAGCATGCGAAGGAAAGGGCGATAAATATGGATACACGTACGATCGGCCTGGAAGATTCCAGTTCCACCGGAAGTGGCCCAATAAAAATTTCTCATGTCTTCCATCCGGCCCAAGTACGATGCTCCCTCGGCCCGCACCCCGCAGCGGTGACATCCATATTCCCAATCCCCGTCCCGTTCCACCGCCCGACTTTTTTTTATTTTGATCCTTTTCGCGAAAAAATCTCACAAATAGGCTCCTGGCGAAACCAATTCTGAAAATGGACCCTTACCTTAACGTCAGGGTATAACGTCTTGGCGCCAGGCATCCTGGCACCAAGATCCCCCACACGCGCCTCCGACGTGGCGCCAAGCCTCGGCGCCAGCCTCCCTGGCGCCAAGCCTCCCTACATATACCGCCCCCTTCTTCCTGCCCGAGAGTTCCTCCTCATTCTTCTCCACTCTTTCAGGTTTTTACTCTCCCTACTTCGCCCTAGACTACGAATTGACATTGTAGCTTAGGAAACTTTCATTTGATCCGTGGATCCTGAAGAGCAAGGTATCCTCTCTCCCTCGTACCTTTTTTTCACATCGATTCGCTATATATTTGTTGCATTTTTGAACTTAGGGTTTCATGCAAATGTAGGATGCCGAGGCGTGAAAAAGCTAAGAAACTAAGGTAATCGCAGCGCACATAGTTATGTTATATGCTCATTGTTGTGGATCAAATGAAAAAACCTTAATTGTAGGTTTATTGTTAAGTACGTTTGATTCATAGAACGAAATAAACTAAATGGTAGTTATGGTGCAAAGAAGACCGGAAATGCGTTCGATCCATTGCCTCTGCCTAGTGGTGTTCCAGTGCCGATGTGCTTTTGCGGAGATCCTTGCAAGGTAGCCAAGTCCGAAGAACATGCCACGTATAGGCAGAGGTATTGGATGTGTTCCAACTTTGCGTTTGAACCTACACTTCGTCAGCGCCGCATTAACATGTTGGTAAGGAATTGTTGTTGTGTTATAATTATTGTCCATAATTTTTTTTATTTTATAACAATTGCATTTGTTGTAGACCCCTCCACCGCTATGCGATTTTGAGCAGTGGATCGACACTGAGATCAATCCTGAAGACAAGGAGTTTTTGGAGTATATGATGCGCTGGGATGTAGAGAGGAAGGAGGTGTACGAGAAGAGGCTCATAGAGGAGGCTGCGGAAAAGGAGCACAAGGAAGAGGAGGAAAGAAGGCAGGTTGCTGCGAACAGGGAGGAGAGAGAGAAGAAGCTTGAGCGGGCACGCCGAGCGAAAGCAGCGGTTGAGGAGAATCCCGATGCCTTAAGGAAGGGAAAGTGGCCTCGTTGCACTCAGTAGCCATATTTAGGTTCTAGTTCTATGGTTTATTTATGAACAATATTTTCTACTGTGAGACTTTTATTATGTTGTCATGTAATAATGCACTTTAAGTATGGACACGCAATTTGTAGACGACCTATGTTCATTTTGCGATGTAATGCATTTTGAAGTCGTAGTCTACTGAAATATCCGTAGAAAATAAAAATGGTACTTGTTAGCGAAATTTCGGCAGAATTTTCCCTACTTTTTGATGCAATCCATACAAAATTACGAGATGAATAGTGAACATAAATACAAACATACAAGCATAGAAGCATATGACACAAGCATATGACACATTCATAATAGAATCCACAATAGTTCAGAATGAAAATCCATATATACAAATAGTCCATATAATACAAAGTTCGCAATAAGAACCGTCACTGTCTCCTAGTCTTACCCTTACCCTTGTGACCAAGAGCGTCGGTGCCTGGAGTGTAAGGAGGACGTGGACGACGTAGTCTAGTGCCCCCTACAACCTGTGTAGGCTGAGTCAAGGGAGCCTCCTGGAGCTGAGACGGGCCAAGCTCCTCGGCCCTCTGCTCATCGTCATCGTCGTCGTCGTCTTCCTCGGATGCAATTGATTTCGAACCTGAGGGGCCTTGGCTAGACGTACCGACGCCTCCTTCGCGTAGGGATGGAACGTGCACGTCTCGCGTCGTGACAGTCCTGCAACCACAACGAGCAGCAGCACGGCGAAGCCGATTTGACAGTCGCTACAGTAGTAAAAACAAGTTACACGAAAGAAGAATGTAACGTATTAATAAAGTATTAGAAAGAATAATTTGAGACTTACCTCTAGGAAGCTCCGCGTCTCGGGGTCCCTAACTCTAGGACGGAAATGCTCTATATCTCTAACCGAGCTTTGGAGGGTACGCCCCTGCAACAAATGACTAAGTCACTAAAGCAATAAATGATTTAGTCATTAACTTACTTACACACTAAGTCACTAAATGACTAAACGATTAAGTCAGATGATCACTAAGTTCTTATCTAACTAACTAAATCTCTAAGTAACTTAACATAGAACATAGAAAAGTGAAGCAATTGTCTTACCATCCTATCCAGGATTGGTCCTACCTCCACCTGCCTTCCAGCACGAGTACTCTGATCGTACACCGTGTCTTCATCGTCGGATGAGTGGATATCGGCGTAGTCATCTTCCGTCCACGCTGCCCTCAGCCTGTGACGCATCGCACCTTGGTACCAACTCTGGTATTGCCTGTACGCACTGTTTGTGTGCGGCTCGTCGTTCTCGTCCACGTTGTCCCCGAACTGGTCCCATTCCTGAATGTACGCCTGGTGGAACGTGGCCCACTCAGAGACCTTCCGTTTCTTCTTTCGATCCACGCTGCACGTCACGTTACATGTTACTACTAGCCAAAATTTAGTTAATAGTATTGAAATATATCAAATAGGAAAAGACTTACGTGTGTAACTCCACACTAGTCGAGGTCGCCGGTGTTGGCCAAATCTGCCTCCTCCCAAATTGACGTGCTACTCGATCTGGCAGGTGGTACTCGACAGCATAGAAGCAAATGAGAGGGCACACCATCCTATAAAGATCATCGTCCGGCCCACACATGAAGCTAAGGGGAAAAGGAAGTGGGTCGTCTCCGTCGTAAGGCTGCCAATTTACCTGCAAAATGTCAATAAAAAACGTTAGTTGTTATACTAAAAGATTACAAAACATGTTAAAAAAAATTTCGCTTACACTATGAGCCGTGAGCGCGTCTATCTCGTTGATGTAATCCAGGTACGCGCGGTCCAACCTCGTATGGCTAACCTTAACCTGAACCCAAATATATGCCCATGTCGGCTGCCGTCTCGGCGTCTCACCTGGGAACCACGGTCGACGCGGCATAATCTCGGGGCGACCAACAGGAAGACGGGTCCACATCCATAACTGCAATAGGTAGACACACCCACCAACTGATGGGGAGCCCGAAGTCCAACGGCACGCCTCGCACATGCCGGTATAGAAAGCACAGCACAGCTGATCCCCAACTGTAAAGACCCGCCTGGTGCCAGTCAGTGAGGCAGTGGATCCACATCCAAGACGCAGTGTCACCTGTAGCGTCTGGGAAAAGAACGCAGGCAAACAGGTGTAGTATCCACGCCCTGCAGTAGTGCCCAACTGTCTCCGCATCCGCATCCTGGGGGCACTGGCTGAAGTCTTCCCGCAGCCATGAGATTAGCACTCCAGATGTGTGAGTCCCCTGCTCCTCAACCTCTTGCCCAAGGAAGGCTGCGACTCGTGCTCTCCAACCCTCTGAGACGCACGGTCCAATGACTGCCTGGCCCCGAATCGACAGACCCAGCATCTTCTGACAGTCCTGTAGGGTCACTGTCATCTCTCCGAACGGCAGGTGAAAGCTGTGAGTCTTGGGCTGCCACCTACATTTTGCCGGATTATTATTTGTTAACATGTAAAGACATAATAAAATGAATATGAACGAAGGTAATAGTACCTGTCAACCAACGCGGTTATAGCCGCTGAGTTGAACTTGGGCATCCCACGACGAACCTGATACGAGATGACATCTAGGCCCGCCATCTCTAGCAAAAGAGTGTAGCGGTCGTCGTACTGCAGCACCAAAAACCCATCATGGGCTCTAGAACGAAGGAGCGGAAGGACCTGCATGCAAACAAACCGAGTCAGACATTTCTTAGGACACAAGATGTGGAAGCTTGCAAAGCTTGAATCATGAATTGTAGATTATTACCTGCCCTACCGCTATGAGACGACCTCGGTGGGTCTGGTCGTACGCCTGCTCCAGTAGGTGGAAGTGCGCCATCCTACAAAAAGGCAAAAATAAATAAAATTAGTAAACAATAAATCATGATAATAGAGATGTAGAAACACAACCTGTATGAATAAAACACATATGAAGTAACGAAAAGAGCTACTAGTCGCACCTCACTAATCTGCCAACGCCAAGTGCGTGAATTATGACCCAATCTACCGCACTTGCCGCACTCGTTCTGTTCTGGATCAGCAAGAAATGGTGTTGCTCTACCACGCCTCGTTCTTCCGGATACCTGATCCATAGTCATGTTATGCCTCGTCTGCTTCCTTGTTCCATGTTTGTTCCAACGGTATGCAGGATCCGCAACATATTTTGGCCCATCATATGGAGGCGACTCTCTAGGATCCCGGAAAGGCACGAAGCGGGGGCTCCATGTCCGCACAAGGGTGTCTACGCTGAACTCATGAGGTATCATGCTCTCGATATCAAAATTGCGATGCCTAGCTGCTGCCACCAAATGAGAACATACGAAGTGGTACTGCCTTGGCCTACCACAAGTGCACTTAAAATCTCGGAGGACTACCACATGTATCCTCGACTCTCGGATCTCGCCGTCGGACGTTGTACCGCCCCTATGCTCGACCTGATAAGTCCCTGAGCCGAGATCAAAACATTGCACCTCATGTTTGGAAGCCCTTTCATTTGCAATGATGAGATGTCTCTTTGGTTTTTCAGCCCATCTCTCCCCAGCAATCTGCAACGCTTCTGCTTTTGCGTGTCTTTCATTGGACCACGCAACAAGCCTGTAGAAGGTGAATTCAACGATTGCGTTCACAGGCATACCACGTATCCCCAATAACAACTTATTGAATGACTCGGCCATGTTACTGCACTGAAACTCGTACCTCCAACCACCGGCGTCGTGAGATCTAGTCCACTTATCTAAATCTCTCATCAAACCAGCGAGCCATTGTCTACCTTCTACATTTGTTGGGGTCCTTACCTGCTCCAATTTGTGCTGAAAGTAATAGTCCTCAAGCTGACGTGCTGCAACTTGAAACAGATCAAAATTATCCTTCACACCATCCTTCTGAAGAAGGTTCTCCGCAAGGTGCCGAGTGCACCAACGATGATGCAAAGGTGCATAACCCTCTATCTGCTCTTGCACAGCATGAAGTATGCCCTGATGCCTATCGGATATGACGCCAACCTCCCTGCCAGGACCAACCACATGTATCCGGACTAGTCTTAAGAACCATCCCCAACTGTCATTGTTCTCCCTCTCAACCAATGCAAATGCCAAAGGAACCAACATATTGTTCGCGTCAAAAGATATGGCTATAAGAAGTGTGCCCCTGTATTTGCCAATCAAAAACGTACCATCAATAGAGAAAACAGGACGACAGTGCCTAAAGGCTTCCACAGACTGAGGGAAGCACCAGAACGCACGCCCGAATATCTGCCTCCCATCCTTCCAAGCATTTGACTTTGGGATGTACTCATAATGCATGCCTGGATTCACCGCTTTAATTGCATTAAAAAGCACTGGCAGCTGCTCGTACCCAGACTCCCAATCCCCATAAATCATCCTCCACGCTCGCTGATTAGCCCTCCAAGCTTTACCATAAGTTATCACATAACCTCCATAAATCTCCTCAACAGTTCTGATAATTGTTCTCACTTTCATGTTAGGTTGTTCCTTCAATATTCCCATCAACCGCTTCGCAATGAGGGTAGATGTTAGCTGGGGATGTCTCACTGTAAGCTCATGGTCAGCACAATTGTGTGGACCGACAACTTTTGTGATCTTCCACTTCCCGGTGATATTTTGCTTTCTTGCACAAACCCTCCATGGGCACCGTTCCTTGTCACACACAACTGTGTAATGGCGCTCCGCATATGAATGCAACACTTTGTACGGTCTCTTCCGTATCACCACAAAAGCTTGCAACCATCTCTTCAATGCGGGAAGGTCCTTAAATACCCTTCCCTCCTCAATAACCATACTAGGACTAGCTTCAGGAGCTTCTAGGAGCTCATCATCACGTCCTTCTGCAAACGTCTGATCGGAAAGAGTCAGGTCGCTAAACTCGTGAACTATCGGATCACGATGTCCAGGGAAGATACGCCTGAACATCTCAATATCACTCTCTGTCATCTCTCCAACAGGACGATCATCATCAGAATCAAGATCCACTCCCATCTCGTATGCATCTTCATCATTCAAAATTTTAACACTATTAGAGCCACGCAATCCATCTCCACATTGCACTTGCGCATCAACTAGAGGCACATCCACATTTTCTGGAATATCTCTTGCGCCATCAAGTACAAATATGAGTAAAGAATAAGTGGATGGAACGAATGGATTATCTCTCAACAATAGAAACCGGTAAGACACTTACTCGGATCATTCTGAGTGAAAAGGAACTCATTACGAGAGTCCGCCACATCATCAACAATTCGACAGTCATGTCCAACTACTTCATTAGGGGCAGATTCAGCATCGGGAATAGTAGGTGCAACATCCACGTCCATAACAGGTTCTGGGACGGGAGGATCGAAGTGTGCCCGTTGACCCATTGGTTGGGAAAACCGACGAGGATTTGGATCAACTCCCACCCGACGAACAACCACTTCAACACTTGGGGAATGACCATTCATAACCGTCCTCACATATTTTTCCCACTGGCCTGCACACCGAATTGGGACCATCTTCCTTTGAATGTTGAGAGGGGAACCTAGGTGAAGTATGCCCTCGACTGTGATTTCATCATCTTCATGACAATGTAACTCCTCCCGA
>NC_028450.1:15093786-15183283 GCF_000263155.2 Setaria italica | reverse complement strand
ACGGTGCCTCCGTGATATATGCTCACTACGTTCTCCATCTAGTATATCAATATAACGACGCACAATTCATTTAGTCCATAATAAATCAAACATTCTAAGTCTAGTATGAAATCAGATAGTATCAATTGACTACTAACTACTAAATACAACTAACTAACTATGTCACATATACTAACTAACTATGTCACCTAATATTAACTATGTCACCTAATATGTACATATGTACTTAACTATACAACTACTTAACTAAATATCATAATAATATGCTACCAAATTATATTAGTTTTCATATCTAACAATTCTATCTATCTGTCAATTTATCTATCTACCTATTTTATCTAACAATTCTACCTATCTATCTACACTTTACCTAATTATTCTAATTTATCAATATAACTATTTTATCTAAACCTATCTATCTAAATTATACTACAACTAATTACCTTCGATCGTGGTGGGAGCAGCCACAGGATAGGATGCGGCCTGCCCGGCCGGGAGCGGGCACAGGGCAAGGGGCGGCCGGCCTCAGGCCACGGCGGGCGCTGGGGCCCAGCCGGGGGGCACCGGCAGGGCGGGGAGGGGAGGCGCGGCTCGAGCCGGGCGGCACGCGGCGGGCCGCCTCCTGGGGCCGGGCGGGCCGCGGTGCGGCGGGGCGCTGGGCGGGGCGAGCCGGGCGGGGGCGGGCGGCGAGGGCGCCTACGGCGGCGGCGGCGGCAGACTAGGCAGCCGGCGCGGGGTGTTCCAGATGGGAAATCAAAATGCTTGGTAAAAGGAAGGAGCGGGCGTTATGGTAAAAGGCTTGGCGCCAGGAGGCTGGTGCCAAGCCTCGGCGACAAGTTCTATGGCGCCAAGGCTTGGCGCCAGCCTCTTGGCGCCGTAGATCTTGGCGCCAAGCCTCAGCGCCACGTCTGTAATAAGTGCTATTTGAAGTCAAATAGTGACCCTGAAAAATTCAGAAGGAAATTCAAAATAAAAAGAAGAAAAATGGCAAAAAATCAAATTCGGCCAAATTTTGACCGAAATTTGAATTTCAAATTTGAAATTCATAAAAATTTGTCCAACATGTGGAATACAAGTATGAGCTTGTTTGGAATTCAGGGATCAAAGACTTAGAGCTAAATGAGTGCCAAGTATTATAAAAGAATCAGGGAAAGAAAAGAAAAAGAAGATTGACGTTTACTGTTCCTCGTCCGACAATAGGTTCAGAGAAAACAGCTCCAGAGTCCACTTTCAAAATTCATTTCTGAAGAATTTTTCCAACAAATGCACTAGAACAGCTACATTATATTGAAGTATGCATCTTGGACTACAATAATCATGAGTTGTTGGCCAGGAACAGTAAGAGCAAGGGAGTCAAACTCGAGCTCAAAGTCAGCACAAAATCACAATTGTCTGAAACTCTGAAAAATAACTAAGTCTGAACAGCAGCTAGGCTTTGGATTGGAATTCAATTCAGAGAAATTTAGATCAAGCAAGGTACTCATTCATAAGCAAAATGGAACTTTGACACATTATAGAACATATTTGAGCAGAAGTTGGATTGAAAGAATAAGGTTTGGATCATTGAATCGGTTCACCAAGTGAGCTCCACGCCACTGTCAGTAAACTGACGAACTGAATGTCAGTTTCAGTGAACTTCAAAGGAACCCGGAAAATAAATCAAAATTGCGTCGAATTTGATGTTTATCTTGAGTCAGAGCCAAAACAAAAGATGATGGGTTTGAGATTATCTCCAAGTTCTGTTAAAGCAAGAGAGGCCGTCGGATCAAGAATCAACCGTTAGCCGTTTCTGAAGATCACGGGCGGGAGAAGCAGTGACAGAACCTCCAGACGTGTCGCCGCCGCCGTCGTCGGTCGTCCGCCAGCGCAGCTAAGCTAGGCCACCTCCTCACCACGCAAGCCTAGCAGTAGGCCACGGTGGCAGCCATGCGCGCGGTGAAACACTTGAATATCTACCGCTCCCGCGCCGCCGTTTCACCGCCGCTCTTTTTACCGCCGCCCGTGCCTCTTCTGTCAAACACCGCCGCCAAGCAAAATTCCACCTCCACACCGCCGCTCCCGTCGATTCCTTCCGTCCACACCTCCGCCTACACCCCACCAGTAGCCCTACCAACTTGTTGCCCAGCTTCTTCGCCGTTACACCTTGAACCGCCGCCGCTTCTGTCCGCCGCCGTCGCGCCGCCCGCTCTCGGTGAGAACTACCTTGCGCTGTCTCTCTTCCTTCTTGAGTAGTCGTAGTCAAGTCCTCAGGGTCCTAGGATGGTGTCGGGTTAGTTGTTTGAGTAGGTTGTGCCGTTGTCGTGAGAAGTCACCACCGGCCGTGGGGGTTGCCGCCCGTCGCCGTGGAGGGGGTAGCTCCGGTCGTCTCCAGGGAAGCTGTCGCCGCGCACGAGGTCGTGTAGGGTTAGGGTTGGTGTCGTCGTCTAGACTTGCCGCCGGGAAGGCGCCGGCCGGCGAGCCGCACCGCCCCCTGTTACGGGCGTTTTGGCGGGAGGTAGAAGAAGCGCTGTGCGCTCGGGCCCGCGCGGCAGTGAGAAGGGGGGAAAGGGAAGGAGGCCGGGGAGGAGCAGTCGGTGGCTGGGCCGCGGTTCGGAGGCCCAGTAGTGGCGCGCATGGTTAAGTGGAAAAAAGAAAGAGGGCCGGCGCGTCGCGTAGGCCCAGGAGCCGGTGCGGAGTCATCGGCCTGGTTGGAGGCCGGAGGCCCCTAAAGTCCAGCAGGCCGGTGGGCTTGTAACACAGGCCGGCGTCGCGTGGAAAAAGAAAAGAAAAAGAAAAAGGGCCGTGGGCCGGTGCTGGGCTACCAGGAGAGAAAGAAGAGGAAATCGGCCCGCGGGGCCCGTCGGGGAGGAATAGCGCCGGTGGGTAGAAGGAATAGGAAAGGTGGGGTCCGCGCCGTGGGGGCCCAGTGTTCGTGAGAGAGGGTAGAGCGTGGGTGAGTAAGAAAAGTTTTTCCGGGGAATTTTCGGGAAAAGTTAGATTTCTTTAGCAAAATAATCCGTTTAAATTCGTTTTACACCATTTTAATCACAGAAATTTGTAGAAGTGTCCAAAATTAGTGAAACCAATTTTGTTAGGCTTGTTTTATTTTCCTTTATGCATTAAAATTTTTACACCCTAGGAAAATAATAAAAATTTGGGTATTTATTTAATGCCTTCCTTTCAAGGTAATTAAATAAATACTTGATATTTATAAAATGTATAAAAATATGAATAATACTTTACCAATCACAAATAACTCTTAACTCATAGGAAATTAGATTTTCAAGTTAGAAATTATTTACCACCTTTATCAAAAAAAAAAATTAAAAGCTATAGGAAGGGTTAAGTAAGAAAAATAAAAATATAAGTTAATCTTTTTAGATTTCTTTTATGTGTTGACTTACAACTTATTCGTGATAAGTCGTATAGTCCTTGTTGGCTTGCAACTTTATCATGAAGGAAAGTTGTATAGTCTGTTATTTAAAAGTTTGCATTCTAACCCCTGCATGTATGTACCGTAGATCCAGAAGCACCAGAAGAGGATTACTGGGAATTTTCAGAAGGACCCTTGGAATCTGACGAGGTTTTTGAATTTGTTCCCTGCGAAGCAAATCCGTCGGCTTCTACTAATCTTTTTAACGATCAAGGCAAGCCCCGGTGCATTTATACCTATCTATTTTGGAGTCGTTATTTCATGTGACTAGTTATAGGTTATTTGGTTATTGTATGCACTAAGTCTAGGAGTTGGATGAAACCTATTCTTGTGTATGATCATGCCTTGAATTAAGGACATCTTTGCCACTTGTTCAAATTTTAGAAACTACCCAAGTCTAGAATTGCTTACTCGCTTACCTGCTTGGTTTACCAACCTTAAGGCAAACACTTAAGTCATACATGTTGCTTATGAAAGATAGTTTGGAACATGGAACCAGACAGAAGCTAGAGATGTAGTTCTGTCTGCTAGATTAATCTGGTTAAGGACCGATCCGTGTCTTAACCATTGATCAAGTGATAACCTCTGATCACTTACTGGGTATGGGACCAGTAAAGCCCAGTAGGTTAGTAAATTCTATGATAAGGAATGCTTCGTACCCGCATTTGACGTGCTGGAGATTGGCAGGGGTGTAGCCTGAAACTCACATGGAGATCAGGCCAGACGTGGGGTCCCATGTGGGGGTGCATCCCTGGGTCCGGGTAGTTGTATTCCTAATCATTGACTTTACTAATCGAGAGGTTGTTAGTACGACCTGGATAGTCGTATGATGCTGGTGATCAAGGTACTCTCCTGCAGGATGTAAATTGATCCGGATCGCCGCAATTCTCAGTTATGAATGCACTTGATCGCTGTTAAGCTTCGTAGCATGAACTCATGTGATATAAAATTTGCTATTGCCAAGTACTGTATGACTCAACAGCTGTGAATGTTTTTACTTCTGTTATCATCTAGAATGGTTAGGTAATAACTTAACTAAAATAAAAGAGAAAACTAAGGCCTCACTCGTAGTAAGCTTTTCGGCAAAATTTATGTCAACCAAGCACACCCAAAGGCTGACATGCATTCCAAAGAAAAACTATTATATGGGTTAGTCGGGTAAGACTTGCTGAGTACCCCGTACTCAGGGTTTTCCCTTGTGGTTATCTTTCAGAAGCTCCACAGGAAGCTACCGAGGAGGAGACCCCGAAGACCTAGAGTATTGACCTGAGTCTCTCAATACTCTAGAAAACCGTTTACCGACGCATCTTCTCCTAAACTGTTATGTTTAATCTTAGAGCCTGTCCAACTATGCATCACTAAGTTTGTCTCAACTTAAGGTTTTGTAATAACTCGTACCTCTTATTTATGTATGTAAAAATGTAATGTTTGTTGATATTATCCCATCGCGGATATTATCCTGATGTATGGTGATGAGACACGCCGTGGATCCTTCGAGGAGTCCGAGGGACACTCGACGGACTACCGGACTTATGCTGTTTTAGGTGCGTTTTGGATAATTGCTATTCTAACAGCAATTAGGCGCACTTAAACCAGCTTAAGTTGGGCGGTTCCGCCACAGCTGGTATCAGAGCCATAGGTTGGGATAATCAACAAATATTACCTTTCAAATGCTAAGACTCTATTTTTAAAATAATGAAAACAAGAGTCATAGGTGGCAGTAGTATTAACTGGTTGATTGTTTTGCAGATGCTAACTGTTTGCTGCGTGTCGCTAGTATTCGGTAGTTTATTATTTAGGGAGAGATTACGATGCCACCAATTTTTCTACGAGTGTGTATATGAGTCTGAAAGTACGTAGGAATCGTTGCATCATAATTGCATTGCATGTTTAAAACTTTTGGGTTTGGTGAGTGCCGCTAGACCTGACCTCGTTTCTTTTATAGGATGTTCGAAGAAGGTTACACGGATAGGGATGGGTGGACTCGTGGTCGTTATCTGGATAAACCAGGGTTTGTGCAGTTACTTTGGAAGACACTACAAGAGTTGGGTTTTCATAATCCCCCAGAGTACTATTGGAGGAAAGAAGATACCGGCCATAAGCAGTATTGCACAGTGTATGTGCATATCCCAGATGATGATACCCGACCTAATTGGCGTCTGGAGGAAGTAATGGAATCGGGTTTCGAATTCCATGATACTATAGAAAGGGCAGCCATGACAGCTCTTACTGAGCTGTGTGAGAATCATAAGGTGGAAATAGGATCAAGCTCTGCTCGATTCTATCCAATTAAGCATCAAGATGACGGGATATGGAAGCGGAGGATCAAAGCCTTGAAGAACACATCTCGTGTGGAGCACGATGTGTTGGTAGCTGCTGCTTCTGACTACATGATCGCTATGTACAATCTACATCAAGCTTGTATCCGGGAGTATTATAATCAGAGACAGAAGAATGAAGATACTAGGATGGAAGCAATGGGTGCCCGGTATGACAAGGAAATGTACAAGAAGGCAGCAATGGCAAGGGAGCACGAGATGGAGAAGGCAATGCGAGAGCAGTCCAGGCGGATTGAGGACTATGAAGAAAAACTTCGAGCGCTACAAGGGTTCATCGAAGCAAGTCGAAGCATGGCGGATAGAGCAAGAGAAGAAGCTGAATCCAATGTCCATAGGCTGGAGGCGGAGAGATTTCAGCAGCTAGACGAGATTCTATCACTTCGTCTAGCCCTAGAAGAAATGCAAGCTCAAGCACCTGCGCAAAATATTGTTAATGTTCCACCACCTCCCCCACCAGAAGAGCCTCAACCACAAAACTCGGAGGAAGCAGATCAGCTAGTGCCTGTGATGGAAATGGAAGAAGAGCCAGTGCTACCGGCTGATCCAGAGATAGATTTATATGCTCACGAAAATCTAGAAGGCTTTGATGTGGATATGGAAGATGATCAGGGCGAAGTCCCTGCGGATAATCAGCAGTTTGCGTGGGCCAATGCCAATGCCGATGGACTAGATCCTCAGGGCTATGGTCCCATGCAGCAGTGGGGAGAAGAAGAACAGGAAGGCGAAGAGGAAGAGGAGCCAGAAGAGATGGAAGGAAATTCTGGGATTAGCACCTCTGACACTTCTCGCACTTGGAGTGACTACGGACCGGAGTCCGGAAGTGAGAATTCTATCAATCAAGCTCCATCTGTTGCTCCCCCAGGGCAAACTCTGATGACCGTGGACCAAGACGTCCTGCAAGAAGCCATGGCACGACTGGGCCTAAATGCCGAAGAACTGGGCATCTTTCCTTATGATGGTTGACGTGAACTTGGTTTGAACATGTTGTAATATATTCTTGTAAGATATGGGCGATGGACAAGTGGCACTAAGGGGTTTTGTAAATATTAACTCCTAGGCATGTAATATAAATAAGTATGTATATAAGTATGGTTTGTGTGTGAGCATGCTGTGATATGTCAGTATACCAAAAGTTGTTGATAAAAATGCACAGTAGATATTAATATCTTGTTACTCTTGGCAGCATGACGGATCCCAGAGAACCCCGAGCTTCAGGCTCCGGAGGACAGGAAGAGGATTTACCCAGAGCACCTACATTGGCTGACGCAATAGCCAGTTTAATGAATTCTGGGGCAGAGCAAGCCCGCTTACTCCAGATGATAGTACAGAACACCGGCAACGGTGGACGTAGGAGAGAGCCGGAGCAGGGGGTGTCCTACACCCAATTTCTGGAAACACGTCCCCCAGTCTTCTTAAAAGCTGAGCATCCTTTGGAGGCTAATGAGTGGCTTCAGGCCATGGAGCAGAAATTTCGAGTAATCCCCCAATGTACTGCCGTTCAGAAGGCCGAGTTTGCGGGGCTTCAGCTTCAAGGTCCCGCAGCAACTTGGTGGACCAGTCATCTGGCCAGGCAGCCAGTGGGAAGGGAAGTCACATGGGAAGATTTTAAGGAAGCCTTTCGGACGCAGTTTATACCCGAGGGCGTCATGAGGATGAAGCTGGAACAGTTCTTAGGACTGCAACAAGGAACTCGCAGCATTCTAGCATATACTAATGAGTTTGACCACTTAGCTCAATATGCCCCAGAGCATGTTAATACTGAAACCAGAAAGAGGGATTGTTATCTCCGAGGGCTTAATACAAGAATGCAGGAAAAGTTATCCACCTGCACGTTCGCCGATTACAGTTCCGCGGTAAGTACAGCTATTACCGCAGAAGAAAAGATGAAAGCATTGGATGAAACATTGAAGAAAGAAGAAGCATTAAAGAGAAAGGCTGTACCTTCTGGAAATTTTGGAAATGCTCCTCAAAGGATGAGGATGGTATATAGAGGTCCTCCCCGACCCATGTATCATCCTTCATTCCAGCAAAGACCTTTCCAGTCCTGGAATGCCAGAGCTCCCAGTGCTGCCCCTCGTCCTGGAACTACACCATCTTTCGGGTTTCGTAACCCCACTCCTTCGGGAACCCCACAGGTTTGTTTCAACTGTGGAAAGTCAGGACATTTCGTCCGAGACTGTCGTTTTCCCAAAATAGGGGGAAACGCGAACTTAAAGGCTCAGACCTCGGGCCAAGGCTCTGGACAAAAGTTTGTCCGTCGCAAGTTTGTCAACACCAAGACGGGACAAGCTCACTATATGACTGTAGAAGAAATTCCAGAAGGGGAGCCAATCCTAGCAGGTATGTACCTTGTTAACAATTATCCTGCTATGGTTTTATTTGATTCTGGTGCATCACATACTTTTATAAGTAAAGAGTTTGTCACACAACATCAACTAGAAGTTCATACTTTAGATGTCAAATATGCTATTCAAGCTACTGGTGCTACGCAGTATACCAATCAAGTAGCTCGCAATGTGATTTTAAATCTAGAAGGAAATAAAGTGGGAGCTTATCCTTTAATTCTGGAAGATCAAGGAATAGATATTATTTTGGGGGTAAATTGGATGAAAGCACATGAAGTTCGAATTAATATGGTTCCACGGATCGTTAGCATGAAAGATGACCAGGGCCATTCTTTCGAACTCCAATTACCCATTCAACCTTGTTTGGACCAAATGGTCAAAAAGACTAGAGCAGTAACTCTAGAATCTATTCCTGTCGTTAATGAGTTCCTAGATGTATTTCCAGAAGAATTGCCTGGGCTACCGCCTGACAGAGCGGTAGAATTCACTATTGAATTAGAACCCGGCACTGCTCCTATCTCTAGAAGACCATACCGAATGCCACCTAAGGAGCTAGCAGAATTAAAAATACAACTCCAAGAATTGTTGGATAAGGGTTTCATCCGACCCAGTACTTCACCATGGGGCTGCCCAGCCCTGTTTGTTAAGAAGAAGGATGGTACCTTAAGGCTATGTGTAGATTACCGTCCCTTGAATGCGGTAACCATCAAAAACAAGTATCCACTGCCACGGATTGACTTGTTGTTCGACCAGTTGTCTGGAGCTAAGGTCTTTTCAAAAATCGACCTTCGGTCAGGGTACCACCAGATTAAGATAAAACCCGAGGACATACCAAAAACAGCCTTTTCCACCCGATATGGACTATATGAGTATTTGGTTATGTCTTTCGGATTGACAAATGCCCCAGCGCATTTTATGTATCTCATGAATTCAGTATTCATGCCAGAACTGGACAAATTTGTGGTTGTCTTTATAGACGATATCCTTGTCTTTTCTAAAAATGAAGAGGAACATGCGCAACATCTGCGCATTGTTCTGAATAGACTCCGGGAACACCAGTTATATGCCAAATTTAGTAAGTGTGAATTTTGGTTAAAGAAAGTTCCATTCCTTGGGCATATACTGTCCGAAAAAGGAATTGAAGTAGATCCCGGAAAAGTCAAGGATATCTTGGATTGGAAATCACCAACTTCTGTTCATGAAGTAAGAAGTTTCTTGGGAATGGCTGGCTATTACCGTAGATTCATTCCCAATTTCTCTAAGGTTTCTAAGCCAATCACCGAGTTATTAAAGAAGGATACAAAGTTTGAATGGAAACCTGAGTGTGAAGAATCATTTCAAATCTTGAAGAAATTATTGACTACAGCCCCAGTGCTAGCTCAACCTGATATAGAAAAACCCTTTGATGTATACTGCGATGCCTCGGGAACAGGCATCGGGTGTGTTCTAATGCAAGAAGGCAGGGTTATTGCTTATGCTTCTCATCAGTTAAAGCGTCATGAAGAACATTACCCTACTCATGACTTAGAACTCGCTGCCGTAGTGCATGCACTAAAGATATGGCGACACTATCTTTTAGGTAGTGAATGTCGTATCTTTACTGACCACAAGAGCTTGAAATATATCTTCACCCAGATGGACTTGAATATGAGGCAAAGACGGTGGCTAGAACTGATTAAAGACTATAAACTAGAGATTCATTACCATCCTGGTGAAGCTAATGTGGTGGCCGATGCCTTGAGCAGAAAGGCCCAATGCCATTGCGCTACCATCCAGTCTAACCTGAAGACCCTGTGCGAAGAAATGGAAGGCTTACGTTTGGAAATAGTAAAACAAGGCACCCTCCAGAATGTTATGATTCAAGATATCCTAAAAGAAAGAATCATAGTAGCCCAAAAAGAAGATCCATGGATTAAAGCACTTTATCAGCAAAAAGCTGAGGGGAAGATTCCTGAACTTAATCAAGAAGAAGACGGAGGACTATATTTCAAGAACAGAATAGTAGTTCCGGAAAATGAGAACCTGAGAAAATTAATCCTAGAAGAAGCACATTCATCCAAATTCTCCATTCATCCCGGAACCAATAAAATGTACCAAGATTTAAAGCAAAGATTTTGGTGGGCTAGAATGAAACCTGGAATTGCACGATATGTGTCAGAATGTGACACTTGCCAAAGAGTTAAACCTATATTACAGAAGTCGGCAGGTCTGTTACAACCCTCAGAAATTCCTGTCTGGAAATGGGAAGATATTTCTATGGATTTCATAGTAGGATTACCTACCACTTCTAAGGGGTATGATTCTATCTGGGTTATTGTTGACCGTCTTACTAAGTCAGCTCACTTTATTCCAGTCAAAACGATTTACCAGGTGTCGACATATGCCAAACTCTATATAGCCCCAATTGTATCTTTGCACGGAGTGCCAAAAACCATAATCTCCGATCGAGGTTCCCAGTTTGTTTCCAGATTCTGGGAGCAACTGCAAAAAGATATGGGTACTACCCTCATTAAAAGTTCTGCTTATCATCCTCAAACTGGAGGACAAACAGAGAGGGTCAATCAAATCTTGGAAGACATGTTGAGAGCCTGTGCCCTTACCTTTTCTAAGCTATGGGACGAATGTTTGCCCCTAGCCGAGTTCTCTTATAATAATAGCTATCAAGCTAGTATTAAGATGGCACCATTCGAAGCCTTGTATGGTCGAAGATGCCGAACTCCTCTAAATTGGTCAGGAGTAGGAGAAAGGACACATCTGG
Organism: Setaria italica; assembly: GCF_000263155.2. Classification (NCBI taxonomy): domain Eukaryota; kingdom Viridiplantae; phylum Streptophyta; class Magnoliopsida; order Poales; family Poaceae; genus Setaria; species Setaria italica. The sequence continues at coordinate 15,172,429 of NC_028450.1, read as the reverse complement.
GATCAGACTTGGTTATGGAAACTGAGGAGAAGATCTGGAAAATTCGTAAGCACTTGGAAATAGCTCAATCCCGGCAAAAGAGTTATTCAGACAAAAGAAGACGGTTCTTGGAATTTTCTGTCGAAGATTTTGTATACTTAAAGGTATCCCCAATGAAAGGCATACAGCGCTTTGGAGTAAAAGGTAAGCTAGCCCCGAGGTATATTGGTCCCTATGAGATTCTGGAACGAAAGGGCCCAGTAGCATATAAGTTGTCATTGCCTGATCAACTTACTTCTATACATGATGTATTTCATGTATCCCAGCTTAAGAAGTGCCTAAGAGTCCCAGAAGAAATTTTAGAGGATCCAGAAATTGAGCTCGAACCGGATCTAACATATGAAGAGAAACCTATTAAAATTCTGGATCAAAAGACACGCGATACCCGAACTCGGAGTATCACGTTTTATAAAGTGCAATGGAAAAATCATACTCCGGACGAAGCTACTTGGGAAAAAGCGGAATACCTAGAGTCTAAATATCCGGAGTTATTTGAAACCGTCAGGGACAAATGAACAAGGACCACCACCCCGCTATCCTTGTACAGAAAAAGAAGAAGTAAATGACCTGACGCAGTTTCCTTTCCATTCCAAAAACCAAGGATTTAACCCCGGGAATCTCGGGACGAGATTCTGTTAAGGGGGAGAGGCTGTAATAAGTGCCATTTGAAGTCAAATAGTGACCCTGAAAAATTCAGAAGGAAATTCAAAAGAAAAAGAAGAAAAATGGCAAAAAGATCAAATTCGGCCAAATTTTGACCGAAATTTGAATTTCAAATTTGAAATTCATAAAAATTTGTCCAACATGTGGAATACAAGTATGAGCTTGTTTGGAATTCAGGGATCAAAGACTTAGAGCTAAATGAGTGCCAAGTATTATAAAAGAATCAGGGAAAGAAAAGAAAAAGAAGATTGACGTTTACTGTTCCTCGTCCGACAATAGGTTCAGAGAAAACAGCTCCAGAGTCCACTTTCAAAATTCATTTCTGAAGAATTTTTCCAACAAATGCACTAGAACAGCTACATTATATTGAAGTATGCATCTTGGACTACAATAATCATGAGTTGTTGGCCAGGAACAGTAAGAGCAAGGGAGTCAAACTCGAGCTCAAAGTCAGCACAAAATCACAATTGTCTGAAACTCTGAAAAATAACTAAGTCTGAACAGCAGCTAGGCTTTGGATTGGAATTCAAATTCAGAGAAATTTAGATCAAGCAAGGTACTCATTCATAAGCAAAATGGAACTTTGACACATTATAGAACATATTTGAGCAGAAGTTGGATTGAAAGAATAAGGTTTGGATCATTGAATCGGTTCACCAAGTGAGCTCCACGCCACTGTCAGTAAACTGACGAACTGAATGTCAGTTTCAGTGAACTTCAAAGGAACCCGGAAAATAAATCAAAATTGCGTCGAATTTGATGTTTATCTTGAGTCAGAGCCAAAACAAAAGATGATGGGTTTGAGATTATCTCCAAGTTCTGTTAAAGCAAGAGAGGCCGTCGAATCAAGAATCAACCGTTAGCCGTTTCTGAAGATCACGGGCGGGAGAAGCGGTGACAGAACCTCCAAACGTGTCGCCGCCGCCGTCGTCGGTCATCCGCCAGCGCAGCTAAGCTAGGCCACCTCCTCACCACGCAAGCCTAGCAGTAGGCCACGGTGGCAGCCATGCGCGCGGTGAAACACTTGAATATCTACCGCTCCCGCGCCGCCGTTTCACCGCCGCTCTTTTTACCGCCGCCCGTGCCTCTTCTGTCAAACACCGCCGCCAAGCAAAATTCCACCTCCACACCGCCGCTCCCGTCGATTCCTTCCGTCCACACCTCCGCCTACACCCCACCAGTAGCCCTACCAACTTGTTGCCCAGCTTCTTCGCCGTTACACCTTGAACCGCCGCCGCTTCTGTCCGCCGCCGTCGCGCCGCCCGCTCTCGGTGAGAACTACCTTGCGCTGTCTCTCTTCCTTCTTGAGTAGTCGTAGTCAAGTCCTCAGGGTCCTAGGATGGTGTCGGGTTAGTTGTTTAAGTAGGTTGTGCCGTTGTCGTGAGAAGTCACCACCGGCCGTGGGGGTTGCCGCCCGTCGCCGTGGAGGGGGTAGCTCCGGTCGTCTCCAGGGAAGCTGTCGCCGCGCACGAGGTCGTGTAGGGTTAGGGTTGGTGTCGTCGTCTAGACTTGCCGCCGGGAAGGCGCCGGCCGGCGAGCCGCACCGCCCCCTGTTACGGGCGTTTTGGCGGGAGGTAGAAGAAGCGCTGTGCGCTCGGGCCCGCGCGGCAGTGAGAAGGGGGGAAAGGGAAGGAGGCCGGGGAGGAGCAGTCGGTGGCTGGGCCGCGGTTCGGAGGCCCAGTAGTGGCGCGCATGGTTAAGTGGAAAAAAGAAAGAGGGCCGGCGCGTCGCGTAGGCCCAGGAGCCGGTGCGGAGTCATCGGCCTGGTTGGAGGCCGGAGGCCCCTAAAGTCCAGCAGGCCGGTGGGCTTGTAACACAGGCTGGCGTCGCGTGGAAAAAGAAAAGAAAAAGAAAAAGGGCCGTGGGCCGGTGCTGGGCTACCAGGAGAGAAAGAAGAGGAAATCGGCCCGCGGGGCCCGTCGGGGAGGAATAGCGCCGGTGGGTAGAAGGAATAGGAAAGGTGGGGTCCGCGCCGTGGGGGCCCAGTGTTCGTGAGAGAGGGTAGAGCGTGGGTGAGTAAGAAAAGTTTTTCCGGGGAATTTTCGGGAAAAGTTAGATTTCTTTAGCAAAATAATCCGTTTAAATTCGTTTTACACCATTTTAATCACAGAAATTTGTAGAAGTGTCCAAAATTAGTGAAACCAATTTTGTTAGGCTTGTTTTATTTTCCTTTATGCATTAAAATTTTTACACCCTAGGAAAATAATAAAAATTTGGGTATTTATTTAATGCCTTCCTTTCAAGGTAATTAAATAAATACTTGATATTTATAAAATGTATAAAAATATGAATAATACTTTACCAATCACAAATAACTCTTAACTCATAGGAAATTAGATTTTCAAGTTAGAAATTATTTACCACCTTTATCAAAAAAAAAAATTAAAAGCTATAGGAAGGGTTAAGTAAGAAAAATAAAAATATAAGTTAATCTTTTTAGATTTCTTTTATGTGTTGACTTACAACTTATTCGTGATAAGTCGTATAGTCCTTGTTGGCTTGCAACTTTATCATGAAGGAAAGTTGTATAGTCTGTTATTTAAAAGTTTGCATTCTAACCCCTGCATGTATGTACCGTAGATCCAGAAGCACCAGAAGAGGATTACTGGGAATTTTCAGAAGGACCCTTGGAATCTGACGAGGTTTTTGAATTTGTTCCCTGCGAAGCAAATCCGTCGGCTTCTACTAATCTTTTTAACGATCAAGGCAAGCCCCGGTGCATTTATACCTATCTATTTTGGAGTCGTTATTTCATGTGACTAGTTATAGGTTATTTGGTTATTGTATGCACTAAGTCTAGGAGTTGGATGAAACCTATTCTTGTGTATGATCATGCCTTGAATTAAGGACATCTTTGCCACTTGTTCAAATTTTAGAAACTACCCAAGTCTAGAATTGCTTACTCGCTTACCTGCTTGGTTTACCAACCTTAAGGCAAACACTTAAGTCATACATGTTGCTTATGAAAGATAGTTTGGAACATGGAACCAGACAGAAGCTAGAGATGTAGTTCTGTCTGCTAGATTAATCTGGTTAAGGACCGATCCGTGTCTTAACCATTGATCAAGTGATAACCTCTGATCACTTACTGGGTATGGGACCAGTAAAGCCCAGTAGGTTAGTAAATTCTATGATAAGGAATGCTTCGTACCCGCATTTGACGTGCTGGAGATTGGCAGGGGTGTAGCCTGAAACTCACATGGAGATCAGGCCAGACGTGGGGTCCCATGTGGGGGTGCATCCCTGGGTCCGGGTAGTTGTATTCCTAATCATTGACTTTACTAATCGAGAGGTTGTTAGTACGACCTGGACAGTCGTATGATGCTGGTGATCAGGGTACTCTCCTGCAGGATGTAAATTGATCCGGATCGCCGCAATTCTCAGTTATGAATGCACTTGATCGCTGTTAAGCTTCGTAGCATGAACTCATGTGATATAAAATTTGCTATTGCCAAGTACTGTATGACTCAACAGCTGTGAATGTTTTTACTTCTGTTATCATCTAGAATGGTTAGGTAATAACTTAACTAAAATAAAAGAGAAAACTAAGGCCTCACTCGTAGTAAGCTTTTCGGCAAAATTTATGTCAACCAAGCACACCCAAAGGCTGACATGCATTCCAAAGAAAAACTATTATATGGGTTAGTCGGGTAAGACTTGCTGAGTACCCCGTACTCAGGGTTTTCCCTTGTGGTTATCTTTCAGAAGCTCCACAGGAAGCTACCGAGGAGGAGACCCCGAAGACCTAGAGTATTGACCTGAGTCTCTCAATACTCTAGAAAACCGTTTACCGACGCATCTTCTCCTAAACTGTTATGTTTAATCTTAGAGCCTGTCCAACTATGCATCACTAAGTTTGTCTCAACTTAAGGTTTTGTAATAACTCGTACCTCTTATTTATGTATGTAAAAATGTAATGTTTGTTGATATTATCCCATTGCGGATATTATCCTGATGTATGGTGATGAGACACGCCGTGGATCCTTCGAGGAGTCCGAGGGACACTCGACGGACTACCGGACTTATGCTGTTTTAGGTGCGTTTTGGATAATTGCTGTTCTAACAGCAATTAGGCGCACTTAAACCAGCTTAAGTTGGGCGGTTCCGCCACAACGTCAGGGCGCCGGCGCCATGTCGGAGGCGCGGTGGGGGGACCTTGGCGCCAAGATGCATGGCACCAAGACGTTATAGCTTGGCGCTAGCCGTCAAGCTAAGGGTCCATTTTCGGAATTGGTTTCGCCAGGGGCCTATTTGTGAAATTTTTTCACAAAAATGACCAAAATACAAAAAAAGTCAGTTCCACCGCCACTCCGCGCCCGTACGCTCGCGCGGCGCTTCGATCCCCCACGAACCGAGCGAGCCTTCCCAAAGCCCCAGCCGCTCCGGGATTCATGGCGGCATCGACGCCGGTGACTCCGAACTGGGCTAACCTCCCGGACGACACGCTTCTGACGGTGTTCGAGCGTCTGGGATCTGTCGACGTGCTCCTGGGCGTCTGCCGCTCCTGGCTCCGCGTCGCCACCGGTGAGCCGCGGCTGTGGCGCTGCGTGGACCTCGCTGACTGCTGCTTTGATCCCACCACCGACATGGAGGCCATGGCGCGCGCCGCCGTCGACCGCGCCGCCGGTTGCCTCGAGCACTTCGCGGCCGACCGCTTCGCCACCAGCAAGCTCCTCCGGTATATCGCCAAGAGGTTAGGAGACTTACGAGTCGTTTTTCTTTTCTCTCTTTTTCGCCTCAGGATTCGGGACAGATCAGTCGATTGATGTGGTTTCGAGGCTTGTGTCCTCGGATCGCTATAGGATATTGCATTGCGATGGTTTAAATTGAATGAGTGGTATTGTGGTTTGGCCTTTGGGGATTAGTTGCTGGGTTGTTTAGATGAGATTCACGTTCTAGCAGTACCCAACCAACAAGAAATGTGGATTGAGTTATCTGCCGCTCGAATTAGTTTCTATTATTTTTTCCAAATGGATTATCTATTTTGACCATCCTAGGTTTTCTCCATCCGAATACAAATCCATCATATGTGGTCAGACTTTCTTAATTACCAGCAGCATCATTTGCTTATATTGATAAGACCATGACAAGCGTATGAGTATGGTTGTCCTGAGAAATGCTTGCCTTGGATTTAATTTTATTAAGTTTTAGGATCATATATTACTCATGTACCTGAACTGGCTCTTGTTGGGTTTCAACTCTAGCCTACCCCAACTTGCACTACGGGAAAGCTACAAATTGCCGAGTGCCACAGGCACTCGGCGAAACCCTAAAAACACTCGGCAACGTGTTTGCCGAGTGTAACACTCGGCGACGAACACACGGCAAAGTTTTACTCGGCAAAGTAAACTTTGCCGAGTGTCTTTGCTCGGGCACTCGGCAAAGGGTGTGCCGAGTGGCACAAAACACTCGGCAAACAATATTTCCAGAAAAAATAAAAAAAAAACATACCCCGACCACCGGGGGCAGCTCCAGCTGGTCGCCGCCGCCGCCGCCGCCGCCGTCTCAACCATTGCGACGCCGCCACCACGCCCAGGCCATCCGCGGCAGTTCCAGCTGCTCGACCATCGCCACCACGCCCGGGCCATCCACCTTGGAGTGCGCCGCCGCTGCTCCATCCCGCCGCCGCCCGAGCTTCTTCCCACCAGGCACCCTCCCCACCGCCACCCGAGCTGCTTCCCGCCGGGCCACCCCCCCGCCGCCACCCGAGTTGCCTCCCGCCACCACGGGCCGCCTCGCCCGCTGCCGGATCCGCGCCAGATCCGGAGGGGAGAGAGCAGGGGGCCGCCGGATCCGCGCCGGAGGGGAAGAAGGGGGCGCGGATCCAGCCGGAGGGGAGGGAGCTGGGGAAGGAGAGGCCGGATCCGGAGAGGAAGAAGGCGTCGAGCGGCGGGGGCGAGGGCCCGGCGGCGGGCGGGGGCGGGCTCCGAGCGGCGGCGCGGCCGGGGCCGGGGGCCGGGGGCCGGGCGGCGGGCGGTGGCGGGGGCCGCTGGGCGGCGGGCGGCGGTGGCAGGGAGAGAGGAAGAGGTGGGGGAGAGGAAGAGGTGTGGCGGAGGTCGAGTGCAGGATCGAGGGGGCCAGGAGATAACGACGCCTGCGTGGGTTGGAAAAAAAAGGTCGCCGAGTGTCCGGTTGGAAAAAAAAGGACACTCGGCAAAGTTTTTTTTAAAAAAATTAAAAAATATCTCACAGTTTCAAAAAAAATACCAAATTTCACACGAAACAATATATGTTCTCTACTGACTATACAAAAAGTTTTGTAGTCAAACCGAACTCGACCGTCACTTCGACTCTAAATTTTATCGAATCCTTCTCAAAGTTACTATTCTTCTTCTGAGATGCTTCGGTTTGTAATCATCGTACATGATGAAATGTGCAAAACCTTCTCAATTTTTTCCACAGCCTCCACGTATTATATCATCACACATGACAAATCTTATGATTTTCAGACTTTGTTTGTTTTTTTTCAATTTAAAAATACTACCGCCCCACGTTCATTGTCGTGTTTCCTGAACAAGATGTTTGAAATTTCTTTTCATTTCATGGGTCAGGTCTCAAATTGAGCCAAATAACATGAATATCATTTTTCTACTTATTTTGTTCCATAATTTGAATCACTTGCAGTTCAAATGTGACTTATACCAAAAATTTCCTTGAAATGCAATTAATTAAATAAATATAGCAAATAAATTCAAAAATATACCAAATTTTAACATGGAGTACCACGTGTTGTATGTGGGGAGTAGAAAAAATTTCAAGGTGAAAAGAGGAAAAAAATTATTTTTTTGCCGAGTGTCAAAAAAAAGACTCGGCAAATCCCCCTCTTTGCCGAGTGTCTTTTTTGACACTCGGCAAACTACCCTCTTTGCCGAGTGTCTTTTTTGACACTCGGCAAAGAGGGTAGTTTGCCGAGTGTTTTTTATTTGACACTCGGCAAAGCCCTGATTTGCCGAGTGTATTTTTTTGCCGAGTGTTTTTGGCTTGGCACTCGGCGAAGAGCTTGTTTGCCTAGTGCTCGAAAAAAAACACTCGGCAAAAAAAATACACTCGGCAATTTTTAGCTTTCCCGTAGTGTTGCTTGGGACTGAAAGGCTATGTTGTTGATGTTGTTGTTGTTTAGGATCATATATTACAACACAGTTTGGTTATTGAGTTATGTGTCTACATTGCCAATGTCAATGTTCAGAGCAGCACTTATTGGTGATTCAGAGGGAAAGTAACATTGTGTCGATGCTGCTAGGTTACACACATATAAAACACTTACTCTAGCTAGTGAGTAGTGATTTGTCTTTAGATGACATGTGAAACATTGTCATCTACAGTTGTGATTTTGGTCTACTAGAGCTACCTCGGTCTAGTTCTTATACAGTTATGCTGGTTGTTAGGTTGCCTATATTTTAATCAGTCTTTTGTGGTAAAGCTAGGTGGTCAACAGCTTTGTCAAATGGAGATATTTTCTTTGTTATGTTAGGCACAGGTGTTTATTTGCATTGTTAGACTCCTACCATAATATCTTCTCCCTTCTATTTTTATTTGATGCATGTTCAGCTTCATTGGGGAATTTTCACGATAGTTATTCAAGTACGCTTTGTCATATTGTTGGTTAATGCTGTTTTGTCTTGATTTATTATTCAATTTGCAGGACTAACTGCTTGAAAAGCCTTCACTTGCTTACCTGCATGGACTTTTGGTATAATGACTTGGTTATTCTGGGCAAGAGAAACCCCAATCTTGAGGAGCTAGAGCTCACTGGTTGCCTCCCTGTCCGCTCCATACTCAAGATTCCAATGGAGGCTATTGGCCGTGCATTTCCACACCTGAAACGTCTCCGGCTGAACAATCGGTGGCTCAACATTGAGCTTGATGAGTTTCTTGACAACTACCAAGCTCTTGGTATATCCAACAGCATGCCTGAGCTACGCAGCCTTTAGCTCTTTGCCAATCGGCTCCATAATAATGTGCTTTATGACATCCTTGACAAGTGCCCACATCTTGAGTCCCTTGACATACATCAATGCTTCAACATTGAGGTGGATGCAGCGTTGAAAGCGAAGTGTTCAAGGCTAAAGGGCGTGAAATTCCCGAAGGATTCAACCAAGGACTATGAGTACGAGACATTTGTTGAGTCAACCATGCCAGGCTCCCTCACATTTCAAATCGACCCCCCTCCTCCACTCCCCAATTATGAATATCCAAGCAGCGATGAGGATGGTGAGTGTGATGATGAGGACTGCGAGGATGATGTCGAGGACAATGAAAGGATGATGAGGATTGTGAGAGTGATGACGATAACTTGGAATTTGCTCTTGGTCGCATTATGACACAGGTTGCTGGCTTTATGATGCGATTACCATATCCACAGGTGGATGATCCATGAAGTTTAGCTAAAAATGCAGTGCCCTGCCTACACTGGAAGAAGTGAGTATGACGTTGGGAGGGGGGAGAGGGGTACCCTAGGTGGATCTTTTACCTTTTGGCACCTCTAAACTTGATTGACGCTGACTTAGGGCCTGTTTGGGAAGGGGTGTTAAAGTTTAACAGGGTGTTAAACTTTTAACACTCTCAAATGAGGTGTTAAATTTTAACATATTGGGGTGTTTGGATGGTTGGTTAAACTTTTAACACCTTATGTTGGAATTGACAATATTGCCTCCTCGTTACTCCTAGGCCACCCGATGGCGCTGAGGTAGCAACCACGCTCCTGGGGCGCCAGAGGAGGCCGGAGGAGGGGCGCCAGAGGAGCGGGAGCGGCTCCACCGCCGCCGGCCACCAGAGGCACAGGCTCGCCGAGCTCCGCACGTCGCTGCACTCCTTGGACGCGGCCGCCGACTCGCCGGACGCCTCCTGCTTCGCCACCTCTTCCTCCTTGGCGCCGCCACCCTGGTGGCCGGGGTGCTTGGGGGGCTTCAGATCTGCAAGGAGCCCGCGCGAGGCCGAATCCCACTGCGTCGTCTGAGCCCGCGCGAGGCCGCCGCCTGCCGCAGCATCCCGGCGCAAGAACGGCGCGAACGGGCGGTGACGGGCACAGCGGCGGCGCGCGACGCGCAGATCGAGGAAGAAAGATGGGGGCAGCGGAGGAGAGAGAAGAGGAGAGAGAGAGGGGCAACCAGGGAATAAGTGGGGAGGGGGGCCACTTTTAACACCTTTGGCACATTTTAACACCCCCTCCATGTGTTTATGAAAAGAGAGGTTTTAAATTTTAACACCACTCTTTTAACCCAGGTGTTTGGGAGCCAAGGTGTTAAAAAGATGTTAAAAGGGGTGTTAAACTTTAACACCCTTCCCAAACAGGTTCTTATGCTCTTTAAATCGTTAGTTGTACCTTATTACATGCAAAATGTTCATATAATCCTCTGCTTTATATCCTAGTCTAGGCTGCCTAATGACCTTTAACTGGTATGGTATACATACTATTCATGTTTGTTTTAACTGGATGCATTTCTGGCATCTCCCCGTGAGGCCATGAATGCCCGCTACCTTTGAGCCGAGGCTGGCCGTGGCTCCTACCTTAGAGAGGCTGTGCTGCCTAGTGCCTCTGAATATCCGATACATTTGGCGAATACTTTTAAATGCATCCCGACGAGATTGAAGTTTTTAGCTAGTACTACGTACAAGGTTAGGAGCTCCCGTAAAATATACTATTGATGAATTCGACAAAAAAAGATAAATTTTGGTAGCCGCTGTCCAAAATATTTCTTTTCTTTTTGCGAGATGGAATATCTTGTTATTTACTTTAGTCGTATTGTCCACGGATCGGAGATTGATTAGGGTCTGATTGGTTGCTCCCAAAATCTGCTCTATCAAAACTAGGGCAAGCTCATAAAAGTTAGCATTCATTTGGTTGGCACCAATCGAGTCCTATTCTAGAATTATTACCTAAGTTTTGGTATGGCATGCCCATATTTTGACATACTCAACCAATCAAGCTCTTATTCTGGAGTCTGGATGGTCGTGTGCAAAGAACATGTACTCTTGTTTCCAGGGTTTTGCTTTCTACGAGGAAATGCAGTACCTAGAAATAGGCCCGGTGTGTATCTATCCAACATATCTCTGTCGTTGCAACGTGTATTCTCTATTTAGCTTTTGTGATACAGGGCGATGCCTCCAGCTTCTGCATTTGCTACCTTTTTTGTCTTTTGAATTTTTCTCCAAGCCATGTCATGTCTAAACATACATCCAAACACAATACCACACCTTACTCACACCATATCCATGCACAGCCCCTTCTAAGATATATGCTAGACCTGCAAATTATACACAAACGACGTGGGTTGAAAAGATTCACAAAGTCGACTCCGCAAACCACGAGCATGTTGTCATCCTATTGTGGCTCATAGGCGCTTGAGGTAGATTAGAACTTTAATTTAGGAAAAACCCTGATGCGACACCATTGTTTGAATGCTGGTGGGTAGCGCTCCACCAAGCGGATCTACCATCGCGCTACAAGCACGTTTGCTTTGTCTTTTGGGTGCTACAAGCACGTTTATTTGTCTTTTGGAATTGAGCTTGCTTTGTCTTTTGGGTGCTACAAGCACGTTTATTTGTCTTTTGGAATTGAACGAGAGAGAAAGAAACGATTATTGCATTGATCAATGAGATTGTACCACACACACATTATATATGAGTCTTATGGACATACCGTCCTACGTCTACGAGATGAGGTGGATGCGACTACCTGATCTTAATTTTGTTTAATATTGTAAAAGTATTGTCTCGATCTATTGTTTAAAGCTCCACAAATGTAACAATCCATCGTGTGTGCCTACGAAATGGAGTGTAGCGTTTGTTTTGTTTATGTTCTTTAGATCTTTGATTATCGGCAAGTAATGGTCTCTTATATTAATCTATCTTGCTTTCCTTATCCATACCTATGTATATAGATCCATTACTTACTCTGGTGCCTTGATGCGTAATTATTTATACCATTCTGTATTGAAGTTCGGGTTAATTCATTCCATTGTTCTCTGGTGGTTTCTTATCATCTCCTATCATTGGCACTTCCCTTGACCACAAAGTGTGTAACTTCGCCATTTCTAGCAGGTAGGTTGCAGTTTAAAAGGCAGCAACACTAAGCCGTACAACTATCTTCAATATGATAATATTAGCATTTGTTTAGGGTACGACAATAATCGGAAGATAAATGAATTTAGTAGTAGAGACATAGAGCCATAAATAAAAAACAAACTTCTTTTTCGTAAATAAGCATGGGAGAAATGACATAACACAGTTGAATTCATATTTTAGCTAGAATTTAACGGAACACTGTTATTTTGTTAGGCGATGAGTTTCAGCTACATTCTCGGTTCTATAAGCGAATCTAGAAGCTAATTGCGGATAAATTAGTAAATAAAACATGGCACCGTAAAGTCATTCGGTTTCAGAAGCTCAATAATTTCATTTTCAAAAATAAATTTAGAAACCCATTCCTGGTGAAGTCAGTCCGCATAGTGCCGCCCTTGTGCTGCCGGTGAGAGTGTTTCTGCCGTCCTTTTTCTGTCTGTTGCTTGGGAAGGCACACGTCTTTTCTATCTGTCGCTTAGGATGTGAGGTGACATTTAGAGCGTGTTTGATTCTCGGGTTAAAGTTCAGCTCTTATCACATCGAATATTTTATATTCGATACTAATTAGAATGATTAAATATAAGCTAATTATAAAACTAATTGCAGAAGCTCTAAGCAAATTCGCGAGATGAATCATTAATCTAATTAATCCATCATTAGTAAATGGTTATTGTAGCATTACATTGTCAAATCATGGACTAATTAAGTATAATAAATTCATCTCACGAATTAGCCTCCAACGGTATAATTTAGTTTTATAATTAACTTATATTTAATTCTTAATCAGTATCCTGCATCGACCCCAAAATGACCCCAAAGCGCGGACGGAGGGGAGTAGAGTGAATGGATCCGAAACACGCCTGCGCCGCTTCGTGGCCGATACCACTCACCACCTACTCCCGGCGTTAATCGCCGCCCCTCCTCCACCCACACGGCCACACCCATTGCCGCAAACCCTAACCCTCCCCAATGTCCTTGCTGCCGCCGCCGGCTTCGCCCATGGCTGAGGCCGAGGCCGAGGCCCGCGACTGGGCGGAGATGCCGTCGGACGCTCTCGCCGCCGTGTTCGGGAAGCTGGACGTGGCCGAGATTCTGACGGGGGCCGGGCTGGTGTGCCGCGCGTGGCGCCGGCTCGCGGCCACGGACCCCACGCTGTGGCGCCGCGTGGACATGTGCCTCCAGGGGGACCTCCTGGAGACCGAGGAGGCCGAGGCCACGGCGCGCGGCGCGGAGGCCATGGCGCGCGCCGCCGTCGACCGCGCCGCGGGCACCATGGAGGCCTTCTGGGCCGACGACTTCGTCACCGACGACCTCCTGCGCTACATCTCTCAGAGGTAGAGGGCAGCTTTACGCCTTTACCTCCTCCTTTTGCATTTAATTTTGTGAAATGATCGATGAGGACACCTGTTCTAGGTAATCGGTGGTTTGCACTGTGAATTGCATGCTTACCACAAACAATCTAGACGAGATATACAATCTGCCTACACTTAGAGCTTTCTCAGTTGAACACACAATTCCCCTCAAGTCGCATTGACTGGAGAATGTTGGTCTTCCCTGAAATACTTATACGCGCAGTTTCCATTGTGTAGGATCAAATGGCATCCCTGATTATCAGTCCAAGATTGAAACAAGAGATCTGAATTATCGTTTTCACTTGCAGAATAAAAGGTGCAAATCTGATAATGATGTCTTTCCCTGATAATGTAGCTAGGACAAGACCAAATGTTAAAACTCAGTAGCCAAATAAAATTGGATGGAAAAAAGCAATTCTTAAAATGTAGCTTTGGTCTCTAGTACTTGAATTATTTTCTCTATTGACCTAGGCTTGTTGCTCCAAACAAACTGTGAGACAATTGCAAGCAGATTCGTTGGACACAGCCCGGGTGAAGGGCAGGATTTCTGAGACTAGACAGGATGCAATAACCATATTCTATTTGGTCGAATATTGGAATTGATGAACTTTGACATGGAAACTTCTAGATTTCACAAATTATGTCTCAAACAAATCGGTATCCATTCTTCAATAAACTAGTAGGGTCCATGGTTTCTATCAGAAACTTTCTGTTGAGTTTTAAACGTTAGCAAATTGTTCCTTGAAGACTGGCCTATTAAAAATGGTTGAGTTGTTTGGTTACAGGGAAAACAAAATAAAAGAAACCTAGTTGGACTCGTCCTTATGATTAACTCACTGTACATATTAAGTCCAAACTATTCAAATCCTTATTTCCTTGGATGGGATCATTGTAAACAAAAATGCTTGATCACTCTGATCCTCATGGTTTGCAAACTGTTTATGTTATGTAATGGTAGAAATTTCTCTTCATTGGCTGAGAAAATGGAACAATGATTCTGCAACTAAGTTGATTGATGTGTAATTAAATTGCATCTATGCTCTTTTTTACTATTGGTGTTTGTCCTAGTTGCTGGTTCATGTTGTTCCTTCTAAAGGTTGGTAGGCTAACTTCGGATTTGACATATCAGGCTCTTTTTACTTACAAATAGTGCTTCCACACTTCACTTCAGTGGGGTTGCACAAATTTTGAATCACTCCATGGGATAAGTAGCTGGTTTCTGCTTTGAATATTTTGCTACTCTCAAAGCGTGAAGAATAGAAGTGTCCTCTGAATCCCAACATTACTAGCTGGTGAACTTTTCTGCAGTTTATTCTGTCTTTCTCACTAATGGCGAAGTATGTTCTTGTTACGTACTTCACCGACCATTTTCATGCATCCTTTGAGTTATTCTATTGTTCTGCATTTTTCTCTGATGTTCAGAGTATCTAGAAGCTTGACAACTTACAGATTCATCACCCTATTTTCCGGTTTCTTAAGAATTTGTTAGAGAATTTCTGAATTAACTGGAGTATTTAAGGAAGAAAACTATAGTTCTTGCTACATGATGTCTAATGATTATGTGTAACAAGAGCTTGATGTTGAATGCTGGGCTTGACAAATTTCATTGTGCCATGCAGCCTTATATTAGTCTATAATCATTTACTAGAACTAAAATCAGCTTGCAACTATCAAAGGAAAAAAATTAACCATGTAATGTAACTGCCCAGTGCTTGATTTGTACTCCCTCCGTTCGAACTTATAGGTCGTTTTGGCTTTTCTAGATACATAGTTTTGGGACGGAGGGAGTATTGGCCATTATGAAGTTACAATCTGCTAACATAGCCCAGCCTGATACAAACCAACTCAACTCTGACATTGTAATCTAAACAAACTCCTATCCTATTGCAACTACTTGTAAACAAACTTCTAACCAAAGAACTAATCCTGGAAGCGCTCTATACTTCAGGCGTCATCCTTGTTTGCCATTTGCTTTCTGTTTTCTTCTTCAATTGTATTATTGCCCAACTATGACAGTATTCATCTGTGGTTATTTTTTTTCTCATAGTCAACCTTACCCTTGTGTTGGTTGTACTAGTGTAATTATCCAATTGTTTGTAAGTCAACGTAGTCAAAATTGACATTTACTTTTGTTTGCGTCAAGTTCCACAAATTCAACCATCTCCTATCATTTGTTTTTGCTGCTGCATCAACTATTTGTGCTGGATCTGGTACCTAGTTTGATTTACAACAGTTACCAGCTTCAGCAGTTTTTAATTCTCATTTGTGCTGAGATAATGCTTATCCCTATTAAAGCTATGGTTCATTATCCTTGTGTTCTTCCAACCTTTTGGCAAGATGTGGTATGTAGATTATTTGCAGTGTGTTAACTCAGGCAGTAGTAAACTACCCCCATTAATCTTTTAGAATTGTGTGTTGAAATTTACCACCTGATTAGGTTTGTAAATCATTTTTTTATATATAATTGATTTACTTCAGTATGTTTTTTAACCCTGTTCAGTAATTTCTGTAGTTCAAGTTTTTATTCTGCCTTTTATGGTCTTAAGCAGCTTGGATCTGACACTTGACTACTTTGGTTGACTAAAAACAATAATCTCATCAAGATCTACCCATCTCTGCATGCAGGGCCCCCTCGTTGAAGAGTCTCCAACTCAGCTTGTGCCATCATGTCTCTAATGAAGGTTTTGCAGAGGCAATTAATTGTTTACCTCAGCTCGAGGAGCTTGAAGTTACATTTTGCACGTTGCATGGCAACGTGTGTGATACTATTGGCAGAGCCTGCCCACAACTTAAACGCTTCAGATTGAATGAGCGCTGGTCTATTCTTCAAAGTGAGTTTGCACCCTATGAGGGCATGGATGATGACACAGAAGCATTAGGAATCGCTAGCACCATGCCTGGGCTCCAAGAACTTCAGCTGATTGGTAACAACATGACCAATGATGGACTCATGGCAATTCTTGACCGTTGCCCTCACCTTGAATCTCTTGACATACGCCAGTGCTACAACATCCAAATGGACGATGCCATGAAATCGAAATGTGCTAGGATACGAGATCTGAAGCTTCCTCATGACTCCATCTCCGACTTCAAGTACCGCGCACACATCGTCAGTGCTAACTCTGGATCTGATTTCGAGGTTGATGTGTATGATGATCTGCTGGATCCGGTCACTGAAGATGATGATGCTGATTTTGATGATATAGATGATTTTGATGACGCGGGCTCAGATGGAGGCATGTATGATGATGACTTTGATATCTGAAGAAAGAAATACATCAGAATAGCTTTTCCGTGTCCAATGTGAAATGCTGTGAGCTGGAATGGTTTGAGATTCCCTTGTCTTGTGACACTGGTAGCTAGGTTGGAATAAACAGTGCAGTACCGATATTTGTTTGTGGGATCTCCTGATGTTTATACTTCTACCCCCTCACTTCATTTATTTCAGGAAACTGGAGTAACTAAATTAATAACCATTTTGATTGCTGCACCCCGGTTGCCGCATGCACTACTATATTGGGTGTTATTTGCTGTAAGTGTTGTTTCTACGTTTGTAATTTGTGCTGCGCACTGCCACTGATGCTGTGACTAGCAAAACCCTTGCGGATGAAGTAAAATTCTCGCAGATGAGGTAATGTTTCTCGATGTTTAGGGTCCCTTCTGACTATTAATGGTAGAAAATGGCTATTCGGTCAACTACAATGTTTTTTCCATTTTGTAAAAGGCTGTAGAAACATACTTCACCAGGAGCTAAACTTGCTGCACATCTGAAGAAATTTTTTGCATGCAAAACATCGGCATTCCGCCCCCGCCTGAGCCCCGCAATCAGAGGTACAGTCATACAGAACAGAATCGGGTCCAAAGGTGGGCTCAACAGGGATTCCGCGTACCCCGCACCTCAGGGGAACCTAAACTTCCCATCCTCGCCACAGATTTTGAGTATTATCCGTTCCGTTGACGGTCACGACATCCGCCATCATAGCCTCTCCCGCGGCTCCCGCCAGCGCCAGGTCACGACCACAGAAGCAGCCAAGCAGGCCTCCCGAGTGGCCGAGTCCGTGTTCCGTGGTCCCACCTTCACGGGACGTCACGACAACCTGGCCCTCATGTCAGAGAAACTTTTGCATATCGCCATATCCAATCGGCTGTCCCTGTCATCGATTCAATGGCTATGTAATTTTTCACTGACACGTGAGCCATCTAAGTCGGTGCGTGCAATGGCCCACATGGCGGTGACAGGTACGAAGGTTAGCATCCCCTGTCGCGAACTCGCGATGTTGTATTGTTGCGGACACACGCAGCGCAAGGCTCATTTCTTCCCCACTTTACTTTTGTCGGTTTGGTTTAATTCCGGACCCCTTCTCGAGTCATCAATCCTGACGAGGGCCGACCGGAATGGCCTCGTCGTCCTCCTCCTCCGGCGCCGGCCGCGTCGCCGGTACCCTAGCTCTGCGTAGGGGTTCGGCGGCGGCGGCGGCGGCGGCATCGCTGATCCCGGGGCTCCCGGACGACGTCGCGGCCGTCATCCTCTGCCTGCTCACTTTCCCCGACCAGTCCCGCCTCCGCGCCACCTCCCGCGCGTGGCGCCTGCTCCTCTCCGCGGCCTCGCTGCTCCCGCTCCGCCGCAGCCTCCGCCTCCCTCGCCGGCACCTCCTCTGCCTCTTCCCCACCGACCCCTCCCTCGCCTCGCCGATCCTGCTCGACCCCGCCGCCCCCACCGCCTGGTGGCCCCTCCCGCCGCTCCCCTGCTCCCCGCAGCTCTACGGCCTCGCCAACTTCGCGGCTCTCGCCGTCGGCCGCCACCTCTACGTCCTCGGCGGGTCGTGCTTCGACGCCCGCAGCTACCCCCTGGGGCACCCCTCCCCATCCGCCGCCGCATACCGGCTCGACCTCGCCCACTCCCGACACTACTGGGAGCGCCTCCCCGACATGCAAGTCCCGCGCGGGAGCTTCGCCTGTGCCCCCGCGCCCAGTGGCGACGGGGTCATCGTCGCCGGTGGCGGCTCCCGACACCCCACGTTTCCCTCCAACGGCAGCCGCACCGACAGCACCGAGTGGTATGACGCCACCGCGCGCTCGTGGCGCGTTGCCGCCTCGATGCCCCGTGATCGGGCTGGGTGCGTGGGGTTCGTGGCTCACGGTGCTGGGGACGGCGGTGAGGATGAGTTCTGGGTGATGGGCGGCTACGACGGGTACACCACACTCGCGGGAGTGGTGCCAAATGACGTGTACTGCCGGAACGCGGTGGCGCTCGGGCTCTGGAGCGGGAAGTGGAGGGAGATCGGAAACATGTGGGAGGAAGGGGAGAGGAGGCGGCTTGGACCTGTTGCAGCTTTATCTGCGGATGATGGAAGGATTACTGAGGTGTTCATGCTCGATGGCAACGATGTCTTCAGGTCAGTCAAATTGTCTTCGATTTGCCTTCAAAATTGCTTGTACTTTTTAGTACACGTATTTCTGTTTGCTTGATTGCTTCGATTTGATTGTTTTTTATGGTGTTGTTGGTAATGTCAAGTTTGAATGTTTGTTTGGTAACCTAGCTTCCAGTTTTACTTGCAGTTGCACAGTGACCACGTTCCTGTTTGTTGCAGTTCTTCAGTTTAGTTAATAAATTCACACTACCATCTGTTACTGAAAAATTTGAACAATTTCTTGTTATCGGTGAACATTTCCTTACATTCGCTGCCCATGACTGCTTGATTTGCTTCAATTCAGTGATCCGATTTTATGGTTTTTTTAATCAATAATCCAGGTTTTAACAATTGCTTGGTAAGCTAGGGTGTGTTTGGTCTGTGCCAGAGTGTGCCCAAGCTAGCCAAGCCAATTTTGGCGCACCAATTTTAGCCACCATGTGGTCAGTTGCCGATTTTGTCTTGGTAGCCTTCACCTTTGGTCACCTTAGTTCATTTTGGTGGCCAAATCCTAGGCCACCGATTTGATGGCCATAATTTGTCTTGGCTAAGAGGTGGCAAGTTTGGTAGCTTCCTCTATTTTTTGTGTAGTTGCATATAAGAGGTGGTCAGTTTGGAAAGCCTAGTGCCCAGGAAGGATACATTTCGATATTTGGGATGAATGCTACAACGAGATGGGGATATTGATGAGGATGTTAGTCATAGAATCAAAGCAGGGTGGATGAAGTGGTGCCAAGCATCAGGAATTTTATATGACAAGAGGGTACCATTGAAGCTAAAAGGCAAGTTTTATAGGACGGCGATTAGACCTGCAATGTTGTATGGTGCAGAATGTTGGCCTACAAAAAGACGACATGTCCAGTAGATAAGTGTTACGGAAATGCAAATGTTGCGTTGGATTTGTGGTCATACGAGAAGGGATCGAGTCCGGAATAAGGATATACATGATAGGTTAGGGGTAGCACCAATTGAAGAAAAGCTTATCCAACTTCGGCTGAGATGGTTTGGACATGTCCAACGAAGGCCTCTGGAGGCACCGGTGCGTAGTGGAATCCTAAGGTGTGACAATAATGTGAAGAGAGGCAGAGGAAGACCAAAATTGACATGGGAAGAGGCAATAAAAGGAAATTTGGAGGGATGGAATATACCCAAAGATTTAGCCCTGGATAGGAGTGCTTGGAAAACAGCTATTCATGTGCCGAACCCTGATTTGTGGCTCTTGTTGGGTTTCAACTCTAGCCTACCCCAACTTGCTTGGGACTAAAATTGCTTGGGATTGAAAGGCTATGTTGTTGTTGTTGTTGCATATTGTACACATTCCTGTTTGGTTGCAATGCTTCAGTTTAGTTGTCAGATTCACACGATTGGTCATTACTGTAGGTTTTCAACATGTATACCTGATTGTGTAGTCACCAATGTTGCACAATAATGAAATTAATTGTGCATGCGCGGAAATTAAAGGATTAACAGGGATCAGCTTTTCACTTTGGATAGTTCAGGTGTTGTCCATATTGCTGAGTATCTGATTGTTTATGATGTTAAGACAAACTAGTGCGTGCATTTTTAAAAATTAATACATTAATAATTTTGTGCTACTTCCTGTTATGTGCACCAAGACTGGTTCTTCCACTGAGACTTACTCTCTTGTGCTCCTGTTATGTCTTACAAAGATCCCATGGAGAAATCATTATGTCTAAGTTCTGTTACACTCATTTCAATAGAAATGGCTAAGAATATTTGATGGAAGAATATGTAGACTCTGTTGACTGGATACAAAGTATATGTAGGCTTTCATAGGCAGCTGTCATCCTAATTACTGTCATGAAAGATGATCAAGTGGGACTGTGTCATGAAATTTAGGAAGCTAATATTTTGTAATCCGAAATTATCTATTGTTTGCAATGGCAAAATACTTGCAACCAAGGAACTTGGATTTATCATCAGCTCATCTGTTATACTGAAATGCTCTCATAGGACATCATATCTTCTCTTTTTTGCGTTTTGTTCTTATAAGATAGCACTTGTTAATTCACTGGCACATCTACAAAAAGGGAAGCTGCGGGATATTCAACCTACAAAGTTTAATATACATCTAAAATGCAAACTTGCTTGAACATCCAAAACCATTGACTCAGTCACCTGTTTAAAACTTCAAATGCCTGAAGTCAGATTGTACTAGCGGGAATCCAGTTTGGAATACTAGCACATTTTTTAGGATTGTTTCATTATTATATTTACTGAATTGCAGTAAAGTTCTGTTGTTGCCCTGCTTTCATGCATCATTCCAGTTCATTTGATTGGAGAGAATGACAACCCTAGTGGCTAGTGAACTTAAAAATAAAAGATCTGAATTCAAAATAACTTTGTTATTTACTTTGCCAAGTTCCAGCCTTACCCATACACTGAAATGGCTTTAGGATTCACTAATTAGTAATTACTATAGTAGTGTGTCACAAAGCCTTTTTTGTCTATAAATTAAAATGTAAAGGAAGAAGTCCATGGTACTACCCTAAACAATCCACTTTGTCTGCTTTACACCCTGAGCAAAATTTCAGCTCCATTTACTCTCCCAAACTATTTCAGTTGGTCCAATACTCCAACCTACCCCCTAATGAGATTTTTTTTTTATTTCTCCAAGTATAAGTTGAGTTTTAAGTCCAGATTTGCAGTGTGACAAAGCAGTGGTTTGTTAGAGTTAAGTCCTGATGGTGATAGAATAATGTATTAGTGGTGCCTATGTGCACTTAGTGCCTGTGAGCACTTGTATCCGTGGGTGGTTCGTGCCTACGTGCACCTATCACCAATTACTGCTTTAGATGCTCTTTAGATGCTTTGCTTAGCTTGTAAGCCACCTACCCAAGGTTGGCTATAAATATGTACCCCAAGCTGCCTTTGTGGCTGTGGTTAATGGAAAAGATCATTTTGGGCCAACATGGTTTCCCCTTATTTAATTTTTGGGTGCCATCGAATCAACAACCATCTCATCCTTGACCTGTATTCACTGATCCTCTTTTATACTTTAGAGGACAACATGTCTGTTCAGTTGTTTGTTCCCTTTTTTTGGGCGTTGCTGATAATAGGTTAAGCTAAGTGCAATGGATAATTAGTGTATCGATTTGTGTGACAATAAGGTGCATCATAACAAGATCATCACAAGCTGTGCTTATTCAACCATGTTCCCTGAATACAGCATGTTATAGGTGAATACAGTTTGCTTTAACAAAGTAATACTGTGGTCACTTTGCCGGCCTTTCCAAGGGCACATTGTGATTTACATGTTTATCGTACTGCTCATGTCATTGTTAAGTTGGTCTCATGTGGCGAAAATGCTCCTTGGTTCTGAGGACATATCCGAAAGAGATTCTTAATTTTCTTGTGTCCTAGTTGCTGTCATATCAAGTGTTCTTGTTTATTTGATTTTGATATGTCGGTTGGGGTTAGGTAGAGAGCAAAGAAGGCATGTTGATGAATGAATTCTTGATTGAGTTTGTTGCTGTCAAAGTTAGCTGCTTCCATGAAAGTATTAGAGAAAAGTTGATGTAAAGTAATTGTCTTTCTATATCGTTACTTGTGAATATCTAGTTAAAAAAATTAAACCATTTACTATCCAAAGCAAAACCGAACTTGATGTAAAGCTACAATAGTTTATAGGACAACTGTGAGGGTAGTTATATCACAACTGCTGAAGTGGTGCCTAGATTGTGTTCTATTCCAAAATCCAAACTAGTCTATTTTTGCATGGCTTTATGGTCTGAACAGTTAGGCAAAGCTTATCCGAAAATGTAGGACTCCTAATGAATCAAGAAGGTGGTGTGTTGAAGATGTCAAGCATCATATTAGATGTTATAAATACATATTAAGTTCTTACTTGTTATAGGAAGCATTAGTTTGTACCATCCCTATACGGTTACCTGATTATTGCATTTAGGTTATCAGTGGTGCTGGTCATAGGTGCTGTGTTGATATTTTACTACAATCCTGAGCTGTATTTGCTTATTTGGCAATCATAGATTATGGATATTAAGATTTTTATGGATATCTTTTAGTTGAAACAATATTTCAATTTGCATAGTTAGCTCAAATGTGAGGAAAGTGTAAGTATGACACTCATAACAACTGCACACTTGTAAGTGGTGCTCTGGTGAATTAGTTTACCAGTATGATGCTAATTGATTCAGAACACTTGCCTTTAATATGCTGCCAAAAATTTCACTGCACACATTTGTGCTCCATTGAGCAAACAATAACTGTGGCATAGATTGGATCAGTTCAGTTCTGTATGCCCTTATCTCCTTTGTGACAAGGGGTCATCTAATGCCATAATGTCTGTAAGTAGTAAATGTGCTCATTGCACACTTCAATGATGCAAATTGCAAACATGCACGTGCAATGCATGCTTTTATTCGTGAGGTGATGGAGGATGGATTAGTGATATATGTTCTTGATTATAGGTGTGTTAATGGTGACTAAGGGACACATTAATATTATAGATTGTTGGGTAAGACAGGACACAAAATCTATGATTAGATGTAGACATACTGTGAATCGGATGGATTGAATTGACCTGTATACACTAATTCACTAGGGTCAACCAGTGTACGCTAACATCAGTTTATCATTGGATGTAGAAAAGAAACCAACTAATGAACTAATGCCTTTTACATTGGTACAGATAACTTGGATTAAAATATGCCATGCTCAGAAACTTGAATGACTTAAAATGTGCAAAAAAGACTGATGAATTAGATGATGGTCCAATATGATATAACGTTCTCAAGATGCCACTTAACTAGTAGGTGAGGCATATACCAAGAACTGGTAGGATCTTCCACTGGGATCAATGTTTGAACTGTAAAAGGTCCATGTAGGTGAATGAGAAGATAAGCTAATATATGCTTTTATTTTCACATAGCCACCTACGATTAAGCTTGGTTTATGTCCTGAGTTACTAGGATGATTTGTTTTGAACCTATAATGTATGGATTTTTGGCTATGGTTTAGCTATTTCCTACCCTACTTAAGAACTAAAACATTGGCTTGTCTTTTTACCGTGTTGTTATTTGCTCTATTAAAATGTGGCCGGTGGGAAGTTGTCCTTATTAATAATTACCTGAACTGTTTCTATTGTTTAAATGTGAACCTGAGAATAAATTATTTCTTTGCTAAACAAAGAAAAGTGAGTCTTAGGCACTTTGCTATTATGTGCTACAAAAGGCATGGATGATTCTTGATTTATGCAAATGTGCTTTCTTATGGCAAGATTGTAGACCTTGTGACATCTCCAAGTCAATACAATGCCACATTCACTGGGTTTTCCGGTTGTGTATATAGTCTGCTAATTTTGACCCTGATTGGGGTCAGATAGATCATGCAGCTGTTCTAAGCATTCTACCTGGACAACTAATGTTCCTATTAAGCTCTAGTTTCTATGGCTGGAACATTAAAAAAAAATAGTTTAGTTTCTTGTATGATACTGTAATTAAAGGAAAGCTGCCTATTAGAAAGAACTATTTTGGTGACTAATCAGGATTTCCACCTCAAAACTTGATGGTGAATGATGCCCACATTGGGCATCTTCTGTTGGATTGGCATCAATATGTTGATGTGGGTAAAAGAGGACTGAACAGAAGAAATATTTGAAAAGTAAATATCATTCCATGATTGCTCATACATGTTCCTCTGAATGCATGCTTATTTTCTGTATATACATGCTTCTCTCGTGTATTTGCCTTGTTTTAGTCCTGCCCTGATGTTTGTTGCTCTCACCATCATGTAGCTATGCGCTGTTAAGCAATTTTTCTGTTCTTGTGCAAAGCTCCCTCGAATAAAGAGATGGCAATGTGAGGATGTTCAGTTTTTTGCAAAATATATGCACATAATATTAATGCGTGTGAACATAGGAATGTGTATACTGTATATGTTCTAGGGTTGTGTGACATAGTGGTTCGTATCGAGTTGGCTACTGTGCTGAAGGTGGCAATGGCTTGAAGGGTATTAGGGGGGCGCAATTGAGAGGGGAAAGATCTGTAATAGATTGAACAAGAACTTTAGACTGCGAGAAAGAATCCTTCTTATCTTGTCCATAATAGATACATGTTATCCCTTTTATAGGAGTGACTTAATTTTGTAAGGTGTGCCTTTAACTACTGTGCATATACACCGTGCCAGAGGGTGAGATGGATTGATATGGCAAACTTACATCCTTGTTGCCTGGTTCATACTTGATAATGACTGCATGCTATGCCTTTTATAGGGATGGTACGATTTTATAGGGAATAGTCACTGTATGTATTTTTTTCCTTTTAACTATGCAATGACTATAGCTCTTGGGTTCTGAATTGTTAATCTGCTACAAATTTATATTACCTGTGGCTGTGGTTAACGAACTTGTGAATGTATGTTTTAACACAACATGGGAATTCATGTGGAACTGTGTGGACTCGAGTTTCATTTCCACAAAGCTCGCAAGAACATACTGACATGGCATAGCGAAAAGTTCCTTTGATAGTTTATATGAACATGCAACTGATGGCTTGTTTGCTCCAACATATCATTTTCTTTCCGTCCTTTAAGTTGTTCACATGTTCTTTTCTTACTGAAATGTGGTTGTTCATGTTTTTGGAGATCACAAGATGTGAATGCTGAAGAGTGAAAAGCTGTAATTAGGAATTTGACCTTTTCGTTTGAGCTCATAGTTGTGCTGTTAGTTTTCAGGCCCATTCATACCATGCTATGTTTACCATCTGGAGTCATCGTCCTTTGGCTCAATATGCAAAAATGTTACTGATAGTTTGAACATTGCTGTGTTCAGGTATGACTTTGCTTTGAACAGGTGGCTGAGAGAGGCTACCATGAGGAGGATGATCCCGAATACTGAATCTTGCGGTTTCGTATCGATGAATGGGGAACTGTACGTGCTCAGATCTGCAAAAGTTCCTGTTGAACCCTCAGGTCCATGGAGGCAGCTGAAGAAGAAGCTGGCTCTGGAGTTCCAGGTGTACAACCCTGGGACAAAGAAATGGAGAGTGCTCACCACACATCCACCTGTCCATGCACCCATTGATTTCAGGACTGCAGCTCTCTGTACAGTTGAGTTGTAGATCCATTGATGGTCACCGTTAACTGTATAGATTCAGGTAGCAAGCTGAACATTGGATAGCAAATGCAACCCCAAAAATGCCTTACAACTTCAAGTGGCTCCGGTAAGATAGTTCGTGGAGGTTGTTAGGTGCCAGCGTGTATATACATGGAAGTAACATTGGTTGTACAGCAAAAGAACAGGTATCTTTGGTGCTGCATGTGTGTTCGTTCGTGAATCTTGTTTGTTTTTTTTTCTTCGGATGCCATGCAGTTTCTCTAGTTGTTCGTGTTGTAATAACCTCAAAAACAAATGATGTCACTGTGGCTACGTGCGGCGGGCTTCTGGTGTTTGTGGGCATGCTATACTACTGGTGACATATTTCAATGTTTGAGTATGAAAGATCTGGTCCCAAATTTTTCTTTGTTTTGTAGGCCGCGAGATAACTACGATTTGACGGAGAACTGATGGACAAAGCAGAGGCGATCTGAAATTGGAAGTGAAGATGATGCAAACGTTTTTGGGTTTCGAACCACAGTACAGTCTGTTCTGTTTGGTGCATAAACGAAACCCCATAAGCAAAGAGTTTGTCCCCTTTGTTTGTGAAAAATGCTTTGGGCGCCCTACCTTAAAATAACTCTCAACTAAGATGCGATTCAAGTTGAATTAAGCGGGTAACACAGTACAATACATGGTTTCTAGAGGTGATACTTGACAGAAATATGTTTTGAGTACAACTATGGACTTGACGGCTACGCATGCATGCAGAATTGCTGATGCCTCATATTTGTAGACTCGAGTATATGGAGCAGATCTTCACAGCTCTTTTCATGCCTGCTTTGTCCTAGAGAGAGGAGAGGAAACAAAAGTTTAAAGCGGCGTCGCCATGATGGACCTTGGATTGTTCTCCGTTCTCGGTCTCCTCGCGCGAGGGCGGCCAGACGAGGTGATCGAGTGCGGCAGCGCGCCGAGATGGAAGCATTGGGCCAGTGCGCGTCCGATCGATCGAGTGCGGCAGCTGGCCCGGCCGCCCGGCGTCGGGCTCCGGGTTCGTCCGAGGCCGAATGGCATGATACGCTTTGAACGGGTTGATGTTCGTGCCAAATGATTAGGCGTGTCTCATCTACGATTTGTACTACTGTCTCGGTGTCTCCGATCAGAAATACCAAGTCCGTTTAGGCTCGTCACCATTTACTTTTGACCACAAATATAAAATAAATTTATATAGATTGACAACACTGTCGGTATTACTAGATTCGTTGTGAAAAATATCTTCAGAATATGTAACTCTTTTCTTTTAAGACAGTTTGTTTTTATAGATATTACTTAGGGGATGTTTGGATACTCGATGCTAAACTTTAGCAGTGTCACATCGGATGTTCAAATGCTAATTAGGAGGACTAAACATGAGCTAATTATAAAACTAATTGCAGAATCCTATGCTAATTCGCGAGACGAATCTATTAAGTCTAATTAATCCATCATTAGCAAATGGTTACTGTAGCACCACATTGTCAAATCATGAACTAATTAGGCTTAATAGATTCGTCTCGCGAATTAGACTCCATCTGTGCAATTAGTTTTGTAATTAGCATATGTTTAATACTTCTAATTAGCATCAAACATCCGATGTGACAGTGCTAAATTTAAATGGGTGTATCCAAACACCCCCAACATAGATGTGTGGTATTGGAGACCGTGTCAAAATCGTGATGGAGTTATATTTTCTGATCCGGACGGAGCAAGTTCTTCCTCTATCACAAATACTGTATTAGTTTATCTAGGTTCTTAATTATTCAAATTTGACTAGCAAACCATCTAAACTAAATTAAATGGTGGAAAAATACAATATGTGATAACCCAATATCACATACAATGTTTTTCTTTAAAGTGTTTGTTATAGACCATTTGTTGTGTAAGAACTGAATGAGATGTATCTAGTCATTCTATTTTTATTAGTCATATTGCATATATTGTTTCTATTGTTACAGTCAAACATACTCATATTGTAGCATTCTATTTCTAATTTAATTTATCTTTTTAATCATTCTTTATTTTATTATGAATATGGAAATGGTTTTGACGGGAGGTGTGTCATATACCAATTTTACTAAATATAGTGAAGAAATCTAAATAATCTTTAGATCAATCCAAGATTCTTATTCCCAAATAAAAAAGAAATAGAATAGAAAAAAGTTCATTTTACTTCCCTCACAGGCTCACTCTCTTACTTTGTCTGATTAACCCCCGAACAAAATGTAGTCTCGATTGACTCTCCTCGAACTATCTTTTAATTTTTCGTGTACACGTTGATTTTAAATTCAAACTTTAGAAGGGGACTTGTAACATGATGCTTAATGTTAGAAAATTTTCATGATTATGTTTTATGTAGATTTGTATCATAGGATCAATTTCGTATTGAATGTTGGAAAATAAATATGAAAAAATTATGTTTAGAACTCAACTTGTCGTGGAGAAAAAATAAAAATCTCATTAAGAGATAGGTTGGACTAACTTAAATGGTTCATGAAAATAAATCGGGTAAGGAAATTGTTCGGGAGCCGGCTCAATCACGAGTCACGACCAATGATCCATCCGCTGACGGCTCACCGCTGCACTCAGCTCACGTCTCTAGGAGGAGACGGCCGTGAGGCAGAGAACAATCCAAGATCCACCACGACGTACGTGCCCTACGCCCCGGCCCAGCTTCTTTAAACTTTTGCTTTCGTTTCTCTCGGGGTAGGATCGGAGGAGGAAAAAGAGCAGGAAAGCGCGCGGCAGAAGGACGGGAAAGAAGGGAACGCGCAGAGATCCGGCCGTCCACGGGCACGGTCACGAGCTGTGTGCCGGGCGGGGCGGGGCGGTCAACAGAGGCCATGATGGTCGCCCGTGCATGCATGGTTTCCAAACTCCTATCATGATCTTCGCGAACCCCAACGTGCACTCAGTAGCCCAGCCCGGCCTCCTAGTACTAAAATGTGCCCTGCTCCCTTTTCAAATTTTAAAACGCCGCTAGCTACTGGAGCAGCAGCAGCTAGCAGTGCAGGCTGCCTGCAGAAGGGGTGGATCGAATCCAGCGGGGGTGCCGTGCGCGCGCGCCTAGCGAGGCATGCACGCACGCATATAGGAGTATGATCATAATGGCCGGCCGGCCATTTCGTGGCGCCCAAAGAAGATCTCGCGCGGGCGGGTCCGGAGCCGTGCCAGATCGGGCGCCATCATGACGCACCCCCCCCCCCCCCCCCCCAAACTCTTTTGACGATTAGGCAGGCAGACCCTCGGCCACCTCGCTCGCTGATCCACCGCGCCAAACGCTACAGGTTGCTGCCGCGCGCGCGGGCGACGGAGCGAGCGAGAGACCCGCGCCGTCGGGCGTCCGAGGCACGCCGGGGAAGCCCACGCGTGACACAGCGGCGGCCGGCTAGCTCTCCGCTGCAGCGTGCATGCACATGCATGCGGGCGCTTGTTGCGCGCGCGTGGCGTGGCGATCGACGCCCTGTGTGGCGGGAGGCATGATGCAGGCGTGCGCGCACGCACCAATCGAATCGATCGGCGGGGGCGACTGCTCGTGCCTAGTGTGCTGTAGTGCTCGAGCTGGTATGGTATGGTAGAGCAACAACAGCGCAATACACTAGCTAGCTAGTGCATGCTCTCGCTCGTGCAGCCACCACTAACGCATCGTCCGCGAGGGGCCGACGCGGCGCCAACCACCAATCAGGCGAGGCAAGGCAACCCGATGCTACTCGCTCGCCTCGCCGCTCTGCCGAGCTTGCGGTTGCCTCGGCGCGAGGTCGCGTGATGGCGGCGATGATGACGGCGCCCAGCCCATCGATCCATGCATCCTGCCACCGCCCGCGCGCGGCCCGACAGGTACACGCCTCGAGGGGGAGCTAGTGTGCCGTGCGCGCGCGCCCTGGACGTCGTGGCCCCGCCGTTCCGGTGGGGGGCGCCCCCGTTCGCGGGACGAAATGATGGCCTCCTCCTCGCTCGCTCGCTCGCTAGCCTCTCGGCTTGCATGGACCGCCACACAGAATCACCACCACGCCACGCGCTCCAGCTTCGCTTCCCCTCCCGCTAGGGTGCCGTGCCGCGCCGCGTGCCCTCCGCCAGCCTAGCGCGCGCGATCTCAGCTAGCTCGCCGTCACCGTGGCAGATGATGGCCTGCACTGCACCGCACGGGCCCGCACATACTAACAGAGTAGATGCATGGCAGCACTGACGTAGCAGCATTAGCTAATAATCAGATGGTGGAGCATGTAATTTAAAGATTATTCTCATTGTTGGGTGAAATTTTGAAAAGCTGGGAGGGGAGACAGGTTTCTTGCAGATGCCAAGTGCGATTGATGGTCTGCGCGGACTGTCATGCGCCCCACTAAGCTAAGATCGACGCGATGATGATGGGCCAGCAGGGACTGACTCCGGCCGTGGACGTCGTCGTGGTTTAGTTTGGTGCACGAGGTGTATATATATGTGCGCCTGGCCCCAGGCCACGGCCGGCCGGGCATGTGGGCCAAGATGTTCCCCATGTTCTTGTTAATTCCCTTCTAGCTAGGGGGAGTACTACTCGAGTTCATTGTAACGCAAAAGGAAGGTAGAAACATACCATCAGCACGTTCCATGCCGTACATCCAAGGGAATTGGATTCCGTCAGTACAGTGTATTTTATTTCCTTATCCCTTCGCGTTCTGCTGGGCCATGAGCAGCGTCACAACAATTGTGACTCAATAATTTTTTCCTTTTTGGGATAATTGTGTTTCTCTGATATAGAAAAGAGATTTGCTATTCATCTGTCAACAAATTTAGAGGGAGAACGAATTTCTTACCATAGGATTCAGTTGGAGATTCGTGTGGTCCTCTCCTCCGGCGATGGTCAACTCCAGTGAACTTGATTTGGGTTAGGGTTTTGAACTTTTGGGAGAGGTTTTGTGGCTTTCCAATTGTAGAAGGTTGCCAATATGGCGGAGGAGGCAGGCGGCAAGGCGGCGGGGGTGCCGCCCGCCGCGGTGGTAGAGGACGATGGTTGGGCGGAGCATGCGGTGGGGGAGTCCAATTTGGCCGGATTAGGGAGGGAGCAGTCGCGTGGGTGGCAACTCTGGTGGCGGTGGTGCCGTCGGAGTAGAGCGGGGCGAAGGAGGAGGCGGGGGAGCACGATCAGGTTGAATCGTGCGAAAGTGTCGCGGCGGCGGAAGATACCGATGTTGAAGCCAAAGGGGTAAAGAAAGAGGAGAGGAGGGAATCTGAGATGTTGATGCTACATCCGATGGTAAAAAATTTGACAGATTTGATAAATAGAGAGTCCCTGTAGAAAATACTACGAGATGTTGGTGACAGTATAGTACGTCGCCGTTGGATTTGGATATAGCTATCTAGCTCTTTTGATCAACGAAGTACGTAGCGTCTAGGGGTACATTGAAAATTGGATACGAGATGGAACATTCCGTTTAATTTGGATACCACGTAGAATACCTTAAAGGCAGACCACGGGCACCATTAAACTAGGGAGTAGTGGCTGGTCTCAGTGACACATTAAATAATGCACTCATGTAGGGCTAATCCTAGTGGAAGTTTCATAGATGTTTCATGCACATTAAATACAGTGATATATTAGTATATGCGATGACATGGTACGGAAATTATTAAGTGAGAGGGGGAAAATTTCATCAGGATGAAACTATGTATGCATTGCTTCCAAGACTATGAAACTTATTGAAACTTGTATTAGGGGTTATAGAGTTTCATCTCATCTGATCATATCCAATTACATGTCTTGCAGTTAAATGATATGGACAACTTATGAATTCATAGTAAAACAAAACCCCCTATTGAGTGGCACTGTTTCGTTCCTCAACTCAAATTTTTTTATGATATGTTATTTTTGGAAACTGCAAGACGAAACTCTCCGGGAATATCCTGAGTACACGACCTGAGAGTCTGGTTTAACTTGCATACTAGTCTCGCGCTTCCGCGCGCTAATCAATCATGGGCATGATCAAGCCTGGGCAGTGTGTGGGGGGGCAAAAAGGCAACGCAGCATGTGAAGTACACCTCCAAGAACAGGCAGAGGCATCATGCGATCCTATTGCCGTAGCCCCCCTAGGCGCCGCGAGGACCCTCGGCGACGACGGCTGACCGGGATGTGTCCGCGCCGGGTCCCACCGGTCAGCCAGACGCCTGGGCAGGCAGGGCTGGACGGAGTAGCTAGGGAGATAGGGGCGGGGCGGGCGGCTCTGTTCCTGCCCCGACAGGACAGAGGGAAGGGGGATTGTGCGCTCCGGCACGCGCGCGGCGGCTGCCCTGCCCAGCACAACCCGACAAGCCCCCGGCGACGAGGCTGTCCTGTTCCTGTCCACGAGGATGATCCGTCGACGGACGCGGCGGCGGCGCTCCCTCCCCCCCACGCGCGCCGCATAATCCTCTTCGTGCTCAGCTGCTCGCTCGCTCGGTTCGATTGCTTTTGCTTGCTCGCTCGGCTCGGCTGCCTGCTTGGCCGCTTCGTGCTCGGGTAAGTTGGGATGGACTCTGGACTGCATGTTCCGCCCCACCCCACGAAGCCCACCACCATTGACCCGATCGCTGCCGACGGGGCGCGCGGCAGCTCCCGTCTCGCCGACGCGTGGGGCTCTTCCATGCCGAGGCCCCGCACGTCATCGGCAGAGGTTGTGGGCGGGAACGGGTGCGGCCCGGGCCTCGGCGCTTCGAGGAGGAGCTGAGCTGAGCGAGCACGGTGGGAAGCGGCACGCGCACCCACAGCGCCCATCGAGTGCGCACGCCACCTCATCAATTCGGCTCCGGAACCGCGCCGCGCCCCCATCCATGATCCATCCATCCCCATCACTGCGCTTGGCACAGCCGTTCGCCGCTCCTCCACCTTCCCCTCCCTCTCTCTGTGCACATCACACACACGGGACGCACTCAAAAGAAGTGCCGCAAAAGGAAACCTTGCGACAGGAGAGAGGACCAATCGGAGCATCCAATCCGGCGCCGGCCGCTGGCTGTTCAGCCGTTATATAAAACCCCGTGCCCCTCCTTTGCCGGCTCACTCCATCCATTCCATCCCTTCCCTGCCCCGTTTCCATTGCTCTGTTCTGCTCTGCTCTCAGCTCAGCTTCCATCGGCGTCGTTGTTGTCTCAATCCACACAGCTTGATTTGTACGGTCTACTTCGGATCACCAGCCACATGTTGTTCTTTTCTTTCTGTTCCAAGTGGGTGATCCGAGTTGATCGTTTGCCTCCGTGTTTTGAGAATTACAGGCGGCAGAGGAGGAAGCGGAGGGGCAGGATGCCGTAGGTGCCCGGCCGCTGCCCGCCGGTGGTGTTTTTCCGCGTCATCCTGCTTGGAGCTCCGGCGATACCATACCACCGGCCGCTGCAGAGGACATGTGCTTTGGTGCAAGCTTGCCAGGTCAGCGCCCTCTCGCCAAGAACGCATCGGCAATTCAGGTTCCCTTCCGTTGCATTGCTCGATTTTTCAGATGTCTTCCGCGCTGCCTGTAAGCATGGCATCGGATCGTCACCTGTTCTTGTGTAGTAGATGATAAGCAACTCGTGTTCTTGGTGCTGTCTGCTACGGTTAGTGTCGATAGGAAAGCGATCGGGGTCCACTACGTGGCGCGTCAGCGATGAGGGTCCCTGGGCCAGCGTGTTGACAATGCTGTGGGCAGTCAAAAGATGGCGCTTTCAACTTTTGAAGAAACTCGTCAACTTTTTTGTTACTATTTGCCAAAAGTTGCAGCAGTAAGCAGAAAACTTAAACAAAGCTGTAGCCTACCTTTGCCTCGGTTTGGGAAGCAGAGTTCTGATATGCTACCAATTTGAAAAACATCAAAATTTGCTTCATTCTGGAAATTAAGCAGTGGTAGAGTAGTAAACCATTCAACTTGATTCAATATAGCCTTGCATCTCATTCCGAATGCAGCCACCATAGTTGCTCTATTTTTGCATATGCTCTGTTCTTCCTTCATCACCGAAAAAGGAAGACCTATGTTCTTCCTCTGTTCTGCTGCATTCTTGCACTTCCTATGGACTGCCTAGGATAAGCTAATTCTTACATTTGTTCTCTTTGTGCTACTTTCTCGCCCTGTAAGCTGATCCTGTTATAACTTTGCAACACGCTTCAGAACGAGTTGCGACATCAAAAGATGTTTCATCCGAAAAAATAGTTTGAAAGTTATCATTTGCTACACGCAAATATCACTCTAATTTGTTTTCCATTGATTACTTCTTGCAGGCCGAATACTTCCGCCAGCTTCTGAAGCCCGTGACATAAATTCGGCCATCAGTCCCCACACCACCCTCCTTCCAAAGAACCTCAAACCCAAAACAAACTAACTGAAACAATTTTGAATCTAACCACAAGAACAGCCAGCTCCCAAGTCCAGTTAACAGAATTTCCTCGAATTCTTGTTCAATTTCGTTCCAGTCAGAGCCTAAAATTTTCCTAGACTTCCCACACAAACACGACCAGAAATCAAGCGGCCCGATGCAGGGAGACCCCGGGTACGGGTACGGTGGCTACGGATACGGCTACACCGCCGGCGCCGGCGGTTATAACTATGACATGGCCTCCTACGGAGGCGGTGGCGCGTACCACACGGCGAACGATCAGTACCCCGCCGCGCCGGCCACCTACGAGGACCCGCTCGCCGGCCGGAGGCAGCACGACTTCCCGGCGCCGCTCACGGGCCTGGAGTTCCAGGCGACGGACACCTGCCCCAAGAACTACGTCATCTTCGACCAGACGTACGACCGGAGCCGGGTCATGTTCCACCCCTCCCTGGCCAACAACTTGGGCTCCTCCGGAGGCGGGTACGGCCACGACCACGGCTGCTACGGCTACGACCAGAACTACGCCGGCAAGGGCGCCTATTACGGCGACGGCGGCGGCACTGCCTCGGTCCGGCAGAAGGAGGACACGGACGAGATCGACGCACTGATGAGCACGGAGGACGGCGAGGACGAGGACGACGTGCGGAGCACCGGCCGCACCCCGGGGTGCGGCGGCGCCGGGGGGTCCCCGGACTCCACGTGTTCGTCCGGCGGCGGCGGCCAGAAGAAGAAGGAGCGGATGAAGAAGATGGTGCGGACGCTCAAGGGGATCGTCCCCGGCGGCGACCGGATGGACACGCCGGCGGTGCTGGACGAGGCCGTCAGGTACCTCAAGTCCCTCAAGGTGGAGGCCAAGAAGCTCGGCGCGCGCGGGTCAAGCAGCTAGCTAAACAGCTGACATCGGCATTCGGCGGCGATAGATGATGACAAGACAGGCTCTCGGGCTCTCTCGGAATGGCATGAGATGCCACGAACCAGTTGGTGCGTGCTCTGTTTGCAATGGCAGGATCGGAGAGAGCTTGCTGATGAGTTGCCGCGCGCTTTCGCGCTTTATTTTGTCAACGTCCTTTTGGTGCCTCTGCCTCTCTAGGCTCCAGCCTGCCGCCTGCGTGCGTGCGTGCATGGATTGCTGCTTTTCTTTGTTAGAAGTTGCTGCCTTTTTCCTCTTTTCGTATCTCTCGATGGTGGCTGGTGTTGGAAGTTGTAACCATCACGCTGAGTCGCTGATGATGTAGCAGTGCAGCAGAACGCTGAGTCGCTGACTGCCGAGCCCGCGCGCCAAGCTCGTAACCAGTGAAAACTCTAGCGAACAAATTGCAAGTCTGAATTGCTGCGCCTAGCAGTGACTCTGATTAGTTCCAACTGACATCAGAAGCAGATCATTATAAGGGAATTGTGTGACAAAAGTTTACCACTCAAAAAAATGATATTGATCTGAATTTTTTCTGGGAAGAACGATCATGAAATTCTTTGGGTCCATCTTCCCCTGCTGCCGCTAGGGTGCGGCCAGCCTAGTGCGCGCAATATCGCGGGGCAGCCTCGCGTGCACTGGCAGTACAGTATCTCTGCCGGACAGCAGGCTAGTCGAGGCCGCAGCTGCCGTTTAGTGCGGCGCCTTTTTGCTGGCCCGGCCGGCCGAGCGCACCAGTCGTCAGTTATTCGTCAGTCCACTGAGCTCGCGGTGGTTTGGCCAGGTCAGTTCAGGTCAGGTCTACTCGGGGGAGTTAGAGGATCGGATTCCCCACTTGTCTTATTCGTCCCGTTGGTGGCTGGCTCAGCGGCAGCCGTGGTGGGACTAGTGGCGGTGCGTGCGGTTTGTGGCGTGGCGTGGTGGCGCGATAGGAGATCCTGGTGCACGGCATGCAGCACGCCGGCCACCCACCTCCACCTCCATCCATCTCGGTTTATCTCCCATCGCATCGCATCCACCACCACCAGGCAAGGCAATGTATTAGCTCTAGCCTCTAGGGTGCATTTGTCTGGCACTCTGGCCCCCGCGAACCGGGCATGTGGAGCAACATGTTCCCCATGTTTCTGTTGAAAATTCCCTTCTACTGTCTCGAGTTCATTGTCACGCGAAAAGGTAGGAACATACCATCAGTATGTGTACGTCCCACGCCGTACATCCAAGGGAACTGGATCCCGTGAGTACAATATTTTATTTGCTTAATTATCCCATGCACTTTGGGCTTCTAGCATTGAGCAGCGTTACTCAGCGTCACTCCTTAGATCATCTCCAGAGTATTCCAATAAATATTTCCCATCAATACTACTTTCATTGTTATTGGTAGAATTGTTTTTAAGTCTTCCAATAATCTCATCCCAATCCAACTTATCCTCCTTTATTTAAAGAGATTTAGGGTGAATTATTGGATTGTCCTAATAATTATTGGAAGAAGGGAAAGGTAATGGAGCACTATGTTTTCATAAGCTCTCCCAATATAATAGTTGGATTAGGGATAGGGCATCCGCTGGACTTAGTCCAAAATATGGCATTTTCACATAGTTGAATTAGGAGGATACAATGATTTTACAAGGCTTTTGTATGCATTATGTGATATGGATACTTTACCGGACATTATTGACCACAATAGCCATTCGGGCCAATTTGAGAATTTTACTTTGAAACTTGAGGTTACTACAGTTTTGTCACTGAGTTTTATATTAGAATGTGCGGCTTTGTGTTGCCTATACAAAAAATATATGATGTCTTCGACGCCCACACAGTTTGTAATATGTAACTTGTACCATTGCTTTTATAAAGAAAAAATGGAAGTCAAATTCTACGAAACAATATGCTTTATGAAAAAATAAATTTTAGAGAAAGTTTGCTACACTCTTTTAGATGACGAATTTTCAAACTGGAGGGTCCCAATTCCACAAGACATTGCTGAAGATGATAGTCATCATCAATTATTTTGAGAATTTTACCTCGAGGCATAGTCTTAGTAGTACTACGTATGCAAATGGAGAGGCGCTTGGATTGACGCGCCACGCTCCATCTCTATCCCTTGTATATATTAGCGCCAATCTTTGCTGTGCCCACACCTACAACTAAGCAAATTCAGCCCTTGGCCTTGGCCTTAATAGGGTCAGGGCCTGGCACCAGTTTTGTTGGCCCTCCAAAAAATACCAGGCTAGTTCAACTAATTATTTTTAATTTATTTTCCCACTGAAAAAGAACAGACAGTCCTCTTGGTAACATGAAAGTCTGCTAACTCTGATTTGAAATTTAACCATGGGCATACCTGGTCATATATTTGCCGTCCAAATCATTTGCTCATTTTGTCGATCCGGTGACCATTTTGCTCAGGTCTACCCATGCCTAAGTGTATCTTTTTTCCGGCAACTGTGGCCAAACCGTGGGTAGCTGAATTCTTTGCCAATCCTTTGGCTAGCCAACACATTGGTGCGGCGCATATGGGCGCAAACCAAACGAGCCTGAGTTCACCATTAACGCCACCAGGTCGCTCTGTTAGTTCTTTTGTTTATTGCTGCACAAGGATTACTACGTATGGCAGTGGTGTCAGCGGCCCATCATTTTCTCGAAGCCACCCGATTGGTTGGCGCCTCGGCGGAGGCTAATCCAGTAATCCGAGCCCGTGCGATGATAGAATCATGGGAGCACCGGAGGAGGCGCTGATGGTGTCGCCGTACAGGGGAGGTGGGGAGCGGCCAGGTGCACATGCCATCATGGCAATTTGGCATGGCAGTGGCCGCGCCCTTGTAATCGCAATGCCAGGGTGCGCACTCCACCACGTCGGCGTGCCCCCTGTCGGTCCACCGTGGAAGCCATGCATCATCGCCGCCAAATGTCATCATGCGGCTGGCGGTGGCACGCTCGAGCTCCATGTTCCGAGTGCGACTGCGATTGTTGTGAGGGCGAAGCACGTAGCATTGAGAGAGGAGCCACGGCAGGGCGCACTCCTATTGCGTCGTGCCAACTTTTGGTGATGGGCCCCCACGCCAGGATCCAAGCTTTGAGGTGACCATTGAATGTACAACGCTGAGATTGCAGGTGTACTGTCCCGGTTACCCTGACCTATCATGCATGTCCCCCGATTAGCCACATCCGGTTTATCGAAAAGGTGAGGTGGTAAGTTAGCATGTCTTGCAATTTCAGATGGTTTCATGTTTTAGAGTGTGTGAAAAACCTTCTTAGATCCTCTCCTCTCCCTCCCTGACGAAGAGACAGGTGCTCGTTAGAATAAAGGGGGGCAATCTTGGATTCTTCTTGCGGGAGCTGCCCGCGTGTCGGCCTTCTATCCTAGCCTAGCCGTGCTACCTGCGCCTGCCTGCATGCGTTTGAGCTCTGAGGTCGATATATAGCCATCCCAGTCCCAGTCCCAGCCCAACAGGAAGCTCTCGTCTTCTGACATGGCTTGTTTGTGCCCTCCCCTGTTTGTAAGCATCCTCACAAAAGGCATTTAGCCGTTGGCTGTTGCAGGTTAGTGTTGTTGCACACTTGCATATTGCCTCATCTCTGTTTCGGGATGTCTTTTGATGTGGTTTTCATTTCGATGGTGATGTGCAGGCTGCAAGGCGCGTGAGCATGAATGCAGGGAGCCCATGGCTATGGTGGCTACGGTTACGATGGGTATGGCTCCACTGGCGGCGGGTATGGCTATGACGTTGGCTCGTACGACTACGGTGCCGCAGCGTCCAGCTCAGCGGGAGGCGGGTACGGCTACAACGTCGGTGCTTACAGGCGCATTTGGTAGCCTGCACGGAGGTTGGACTAGGCCCAGCTGGTGCAACCAGCTGTGTTTGCTAGCCTGGTCGACCTCCCGGGCTAAGCCCGCGTGGTGCAAAAATGGCCCGCCAACCTGCACCGCTTGAAACGCAAAAGCCAGCCGTTTCACGCGGTTCAAGCCCGTGTGAGCGTGTTTTCACGCACGCGGAGGGAAGCGCGGGAGACGGAAGCGGCCTGGCGCCATTATTTGGGTCGGCTAGGGCTACCATCGCCAGTATATAGCGGTGGCCTCTCAGGCATGTCATCCTCCTCCCCCGCAGACGCGCCGCCTCCACCGACTCCTCCACTCCTCTCTCCTATCTTCCTTTCACACTCGACTCCTCCACTCCTCTCCTCTCATCCCGTAGGACGGAGGCGACGGCGCAGCTGGTGGTGGGGCACCTGATCTGGAGGTGTCCGTGGTCGCCTGCACCGGCAGCCACGGGTACTTCTTCACCGACGAGAGCCGAGTCTTCATCGGCAACGAATGCTGGATCTGTGCTTCGTCTTTGTCACCAAGCAGATCTGCTACCTCTTTGTCCCCGGCAACTTGAGCAACATCTTCGTCCCTGGCGTGACCTGCTTCTTGCTCTGCATCGAGCAAATCTGCGTTGTCTACTTGCTATTCCAGGCGTCCCTCGGCTCGTCCATCGGCACACGCTACTTCCTCATCTTCCCCATGACGTTCATCTTTATTTTTACGAAGGTATGGTCCAGATCCACTATCCTCTTGCAGTTAGGGTCAGGTTCGGGATCCTGTGGAGTGGATTTGATATTACATTTTCTTTGTGCGGTTAGTGGGGTACCCTCGTCGGATCTGCATGTCTATTTGATGCACTATCATGGCTTCTATGCCTTGGCTTATTGTTTACAGTTGATTCATGAGGTTATGTACCATTCATGTGTAGTTACCGCGTAGATGTGGACTTGTTGCCATGAACCTATCTCTAATGTCGGTTTGTGTTGCTGATGAGGAGCATGCCCGGGGATAATATGTTTGTTATATGAAATAATAAGCTTTTGGGAGGCTACCTTGGGTAGCAGCCATGGTAATGATGCTGTTGTGGGGGTTTTTTTTGTTCGATGACGTTGAGGAGGAGCCTCTGGGAGGCTATTTTTCATAGCTGCCGGGGCAATGATGCCTGTTGGACTTGTTTCCTTGTATGTTGGGTGGTTTTGGAGGATGATGTGTTCAGGAGGAGCCTCCGAGAGGCTACTTTGGTAGCAGCCAAGGAAGTGATACCTATTTGACTTTGTTGACTTGTTTGTTGGGTGTTTTTGGTCGATGATGTGTTGAGGAGAAGTCTCTGGGAGGCTACTTTGGTAGCAGCCAAGGCAATGACCCCTCTATTGCCATGCTGTTGTATACTGCCACACCTTAGGATGTCTTCAGTTCCATTTCAGTACTTAAGTTCTTAAATTTCTTTATTACCATGCCATAATGTAGATGGAGTTGCATGACTACTGTGCTAGGATGATTTCTCAAGCTGCTGCTCTTGTTGTTGTATGCATTGTATTTATGTACACCAAGCTTAGGAGGGACATGTATGATTCAGATGAGGAAGAGAACTCTATTTGGGTTCTTAGGGAAGTAGTCGATGCTGAGAGGCAAACAAACCTAGATAAGATATATAACTGCACAGGTGTTGAGTCTATAAGCACGCTAAGGATGCGTAAAGCTCCTTTTTTTCAATTGGTTAACCTATTTAGGGAGAGGCACCTCCTAGAGGATAGCATACACACTAGTGTTGAGGAATAGGTTACCATGTTCCTCCATATTGTGGGACAACCAGAGATTTAGGGTGATCCATCACACCTTTAGAAGATCCATAGAGACTGCCAGTAGGTACTTTGCACAAGTGCTTTATGCAATTGGGGAGCTGAGGGGTGAGATGATTAGAGCTCCTGATGGTGCCACCTATCCTAAAATCTTTGGGAGTTAGAGATGGAACCCATACTTCAAGGTACTTGGGTAGTTTGTATTGTACGTTGTTGCTACACTTTTGTTGAATAATACATGGTACACTGATGCATGCATGTTAATTCTCATAGGATTGCATTGGAGCTATTGATGGCACCCACATTCTTACTAGAGTGCCATTTAAGATGCAGGTTGCTTTTAGAGGCCGTAAGAGCAGCACAACACAGAATATGCTAGTTGCTGTTGATTTCGACATGAGGTTCACCTATGTCCTTGCTGGGTGGGAAGGATCAACTCATGATGCGTTGATCCTAGCTGATACGTTAGAGCGAGATGATGGGCTGAGGGTGCCACAAGGTACATTGTCCACCCAGCTTGCTACAGGCACAATTATTTTGTTTTCTTTCACTAGGTAGCTCATGTACCATAAGTCCATTTATGTGTAGGAAAATTCTACCTTGCTGATACTGGCTACATTTTGCGGCCCAGATTCCTTCCTCTGTATTTAGCTGTTAGGTACCAAATGTCTGAGTTCGAGGGTAGGAGAACCCCTAGTAATGCTAAGGAACTGTTCAATCTAAGACACTCATCCCTCCGCAGAATAGTTGAGAGGCATTTGGAGCTCTTAAGGGCAGGTTTCAAATGCTAGACAATAAGC
Organism: Setaria italica; assembly: GCF_000263155.2. NCBI lineage: Eukaryota > Viridiplantae > Streptophyta > Magnoliopsida > Poales > Poaceae > Setaria > Setaria italica. The sequence continues at coordinate 15,131,189 of NC_028450.1, read as the reverse complement.
CATACCATCCATACCCCTCTCAAGTTAAGGTTGTCATTGCTTGTTGCATTCTACATAACTGGATCTTGGAGTTGAGGTAGATGAAGTTGTCCCAGGGGAGGATTTCTCCCCACCACCCTTACAAACACAGCCTACACCTCAACTGTACTTAATTTAATTTGCTTTCTCCCTGCATCTGCTGTTGTTTAAATTCTGTTTGTTTTATGCATATTTGCTGTTGCTATTTTGTTTTCATCACCTTCTGGTTACTTTGATGTTTTCCCTGCTGCTTGTTAATTTGCTATTATTTTGGGGACACAAGGGCTGCAATGACCTAAGATGGTCACCAAGACTGTTTTCTCTGGTGAGGGTTCGAAGGCCCTTGGATGTTGTGCTGCCATGTCCGAAGAAGAGGTACTTGTCCTTACCAATATTTACCAACATGACAGATGCTGTGAACAATGTGGATGCTGCACTAAGGGAGGCTGGACCTGCACCCTAACCTCTACAATATTGTGATGTTGACTCCTGGCTTCTCTGAGGAGACCCTTATCGTTGCTTTTAGCCACCTCCTGGACAACAAGTCACAGGACAATGCTACCATCGTACCCTCTGGCTTAAGACCTAGCTGGAAAAGTAGTACTACATGTGATGTAGTAGCTGCTACTGCCTTCTAGCTTTGAGAAAATAGTTGAGCATGTCTCCATCCCTGACCACTCCCTTCTTTTGCACAGATCTCTATATACATAGGTCTGACCTGTTAGGGTGTAGCCTCACTTGCACCTGGCCTTTTGTGTTGGTTTTTGGATTCACATGGGGGTGGCTAATTACTAATTAAGTTCTATGGCAGCATGGCAAGGTTAAGAATATTGGAACTAACTATTTGCTAATAAAATGTATGGTAAGTAAGTATTCTAATATGATGTATCTAGTACTGCTATATGCCTGTGATGCTTGTGATGTGATGCCATGTATGCATTTTTACATCAGATGCCTGTTAGCTTTACCTTAGCAATTTGCCATCTTGACATTTTCTTGATCTGCTTTACTTTGCCATGATCTTAGTCTATTCTTTGCCATGTTGACATGTTACTGCTGTTGTTTAACTTGATATTTACTTGGTGAGAGTTCTTGCTGTTATTTACCTCTGGTTGTCATATTCACATGTTGGTTTTGTTCTTTAATTTGTCATTTAAGTTGTGATCATGTTCCTTCTATTGTTGAATTATGTGTTGAACTTGATACCATTTTGCTGCTGTTTTTCACCTATTTCACTTATTACCTTGTTGCTGCTGTTGTTTTCCTCTTTGTTTGGCCTATGATGATTACTTCTGTGTTGGGCAATGATGAAGTGGCATTTCTGGTATGGTTCTTGTACATGTTGTTCTTTGTTTGGTGTCATTCAGTTTTATTGCCTCTGTTCTACTCTTTCTTTTTGCTCTTTTGCTGCCACTTTGGAGTCCACCTGTCTGTGTGTCACTTTGTGGATATTTGACTTATGATCTGAGACCCCTCATACTTATTTCTATGCATGTGATGCACTTATATTAAGGCAATCTCATGTTGGTTGCTGTTATGTTATTTTTGCTTATTTGGGGATGATGAGCTTAGTTATTTGTGCTCTGACCCAACACATTCTTAGTCTGACCTAGTTCGTTTTGATGATCGAATTGCAGTTTTCAATTCAACTATTTCAGGAATGATTTCAAACTGGTGAGGGAACTGCTTTCAGCATAGTGATGCTCTTTTTTTGCTGAATTCTTTGCGTATCTTAATAATGTGTGCGGATGATGATAGGATAGCCTGCAAGTGCCGAGCTAGGGTTCTATTCCCCAAGCTCGATGTGGACCTTGGTAATGTTGCCGTATGGTAACTTCACTAACATTCACTCGAGCTTGGCGAGTAGGACCTCTCGGTAGGACACAAGCAACCCTCTATGATGCCTCCGTGTTCCTACTGGCAATGATATAAAGGTGGGTAGCATGCATATCGCAAGATGCTTCCTACATACTGCGGCTAATGAGGTATACCTTGCCTTGATTGCCTTACTATTAGGCAGCTCCTTGCTGCGTGCATCTGCACCTGAGCTGAGCCTAAAGAAGAAGCCTTGTCTCTTATTGTGCTGCCTTGTTTGTTTTTCATCAATTGTGACATTTATGTCCATGGCGATGATGATGCACAATGATAATCGAACGCCTTAGCAACTGTAGGAATCTCGCAGATGTTAACTCCTAGTGATGCGATTAGAGGTTTCTCTGACTGCCTCACTAGGAGGCAACTTCTGCTTGTGTCCTATGTCGTAGGCAAAATAGGCAAGTAGCTTCACATGAGCCATGCTTTACTTTTTTCTTAATGATGACAAAATTTTCTTTTCACAAATGCATTATATCTGAGGCTTTCATTCACACCTACATAGCTTCCTTACTTGTGAATTGTGTTTTTGTTCCCCATGTTGGTGGTTTCGACTGGTGGCAATGGTGCTTGGAGATGTTGCCCGCTGCTGCCAAGTTTATGGTTTTTTATGGTGTTTGTTTCAAGAAGATTGACTCCAGTCATATTATATGCATAATTTTTCTTCATCTGATGTTTCTATTGGAGTTATGGGTGGGAGGCCTTAATAACCTCGGTTGACCTAATTTCGTGTCAAAATCCTAATTTTGTGGTTCTAATTTCGCTACTTCAAATCATTTGTGCAAGTGTACATTATTCCATGTTAGTTCACATGCAACTATTATAAAACATACCTCTTAATGATGTTGCCATACTTATTAATTACTTTCTCAAACTGATGTAATTATTTTTGTATGTAAAATTATATTATATTTGAATCAATGACCTCCTAATCATATCTTTTCAATAGGTGTTTATACATTTATCCTTTGTTCTTTACATTTCTAGATGTCTGTAGCTGGGTGGTAACCTTCACCATGACCTGCACATGGTGAGGACACCTGTCCCTGTGCAGGCCACCAAATGCTATCTCCAAATGGCAGTTTAGGGTAGTTATAAGAGACCCATATAACAAACACAATCCCGACCCAGCTAGCACCATAGGATGCAGATTTACCGATCAATATCTCTGCAGGTGCTGACTTGACTACAGAGATATTGATCGGTAAATCTGCACCCTACCGTCTGGCTCATGAGGGCGGCTGAGCTGCCAAACGCGCCCTACCGCTCTGCAGGCGCCGGGTACTACTCCAACGGCTACCCGTCCGCAACGCTGGCCTACGAGGACCCGCTGGCGGCCGGGCGGAGGGCGCACGAGTTCCCGGCGCCGCTCAACGGGCTGGAGCTGCAGCCGTCGGAGGCGTGCCCCAAGAACTACGTCATCTTCGACCAGACATGCACCAAGAGCCGGGTCACGTTCCACCCCACCCTGGCGCACAAGCTCGTGGGGTCCTCCTCCTCGGGCCACGACGGCACCTACCGCCACGGCGCGGTCGGCGCGCAAGACGCCGGCGCTGCCCGGGGCGGCAGGAGGAGGACGCGGAGGAGATCGACGCACTGCTGAGCTCGGATGACGGCGGGGACGACGACGACGTGGTGAGCACGGGCCGCACCCCGGGCGGCTACCCGGACGACGACGGGAGCTCCCCGGACACGGCGTGCTCGTCCAGCCGCATCGGCGGCGGCAAGCCGCGCAAGAAGGAGCGGGTGAGCAAGATGATGCGGACGCTTAGGGGGGATCGTCCCCAGCGGCAACCAGATGGACACGCCGGCCGTGCTGGGCGGGGCCGTCCGCTACCTCAAGTCGCTCAAGGTGGAGGCCAAGAAGCTCGGCGTGCGCGGCGGCTCGGACAGCTGATCGAGTACTGAGTACCGCTGCTTGGCATCGATTGGCAAGCAACAGCTCCCAATCGATGGCATCGGCGGCGGCAGCAGCAGCAGCGGCCATGATCTGGCCCAACTCTTTTTGTGCACTCTACTTTTGGCCACGGGCTCTGTCCATGATGAGAGCATGGGGCAGGGACTCGAGGCTGTCTAGCTAGTGAGTGATTCGCTCTGGTCCTAGTGGGGAGAGATGATGAAGTGGCCGGAATCGAATCAAGTGGGGGACTGCACTGAGCATGGCATGGCAGGAGATGCATCGAATCGAAGGCACGCTTGGCTTCTTGCTCGATGGCTTGCCGTCTGGTCTCGCTGCCATGCTTCCCTTCTTCCTCTCACCCTCTGCTGCTAGTCCCTGCCTGGACGTGGGGCTTTAGTGGTGGTTGGGTCCCCTCCTCTCTCCGGCCTATAAGCCCCAGGTCTCGTGGCTTTGCTTTTCAGTTGCCGCTGCTGCTAGCTGCTTCTGCTTTTGTCTTGTTTCATTTCATCTATCGATATATCCTTGGACCATTTGGTGCGTGCGTGCATGCATGGCTAAGTGTTCATGATTGCAATGCGTGCTGCTCATGATGGCGGCGATGATGGTGGCACGACGGCGCATTGGCACACACTTCCCTCATCGTGTTCGTGTCCGGTGTTGGGCACGGCACTACCTAGCTGGCTGCCTGCCTTTTGCCTCCGCCGTGCGCCCGTGCTCTAGTGCTCGCATCCCACACGGGAAAAGGGGAGCGAGCGATGCAAGTGAAAGCCCCCTTATTGCTTCCTTTAGCAATGTCAACTTGATGATGCATGCTTAAAGTTCTCTCTGTACTGCATGGCTCCCTCTTAATCTTGACTGCAAACCTTAATTAGCTGCATCGATGGTGTTTAGGGGTTAAGCGATGAGCTTTTAACAGAATTACTGGCCAATGATTAGCTTCAGCTGCTATAGCCTATAGGTAGCGTGATAGTTCGTCCTTGGATATATAGCTAGCCTTTCTGCGTCCTGCTTCAGAGTACTGTCACGATCATTGACCCCAAACACCGGTAAAAAACAAGGATCAGTCCTAGTTGGGAAACCTTATACATCTCAGTTTTTCTAATAAGGACTAATGCTATGCGATTTTTTACGCGAAATATACACGTGCACAGTCCGTGGGGTTCGAACCCACGACTTTAAGCCTCGCGCGTAGATTCCTTACCATCTCACCTACACAGCACATCTAACTCAGTAGTTGATGCAATCCTTTTGTAGTAACTCATGGAGGATCCTTTAGTCCAGGTTGGTAGTCCTGGTTGGTATTAACAACCGGGACTGAAGTCCTCGGAGGCTTTAGTCCGGGTTTGTAACACTAATCGGGACTAAATGATCACATTTAATCCCGGTTGGTGTTAACACTAATCGGGATTAAATTAAAAGTCTCCACGGACTACAAAATTTAGAGTCTTTTTTACTTACACTTGGTAGTTGACTATGACTCCTTCAGCGTCGCCATCACCATCAGGCCATGTATTGGACTGGACCAACCAGACATGGTGGCTAGTTTAGGATCGGGCGAGTCAGGGCGCTTGGATGTGACCCTCCATGGAGTGAGTGATCGAACTCCGGCACGCTGCACGCATTCGACCCGTGAATTATCCTTCACACACTTTGTTTAGACCCCCGAACAAATGGACCATGCTTTAGAAAGTGCAGGCGTTTTAGCAAAGTCCATGCGTACTTTTCAGTAATTTATTTTTGGGACTCCATTTTAATTCGTCTGGAGAGCGCATGCGCAGCGGAGGCCTGGAGCAAGTGGCCACAGAGAAAGCTCGAGTTCCGTCCACCCCTTTTGCCCACCTTTTCTTCTCACCAACGATTTGCACTGGAATGTGTAAAGAAAAATCGGAGAACACGCTGATGGATGATTTGCTCCTATGCTATCGTTGAACTTCCTCCCTTTTTTTTCCTTTTCTTTTCTGATCTGAAACACGCCGACGTCATTGCAGCGATCGGGAAAAGGAGAATTTAAGTGGCGTACAATGCAAATCTCTTCAAGCTTTGGATCCGAAGACCGGTTAGTTTAGTTATGACAAAATTGGCAACAATACAGCCTAAAAAAATGTTGGAATTTAGCTGGGACCCAAATTTTTCCACAAGATTGTTGAAGTAAATATCTGCCATCCTCCTCTTTTCTTCTCGTCACAAACTTCTTGTTTAGGGGGAAAAAAACTGATTTTAACGGGGGCGAGTTTAACCCCTCTGTGCACTGGAGGCGTTTCTTCCTGCAATTGTCGTTTGACAATCTCCGTGACGAATACTCCACTTGCTAAAACTAGCCAATGCCGTCCTTTGCCGTCCATTGATCTCCCTCCACGGAATTTATGCAGCAGCATCCGGCGGCGGGATCCTAGAAGGTTTTCGCTAGGACGACGCGAGCGATCCAGCAAAGGAACCAGGATGCCCCTGCCCGTGCGTGCCGTGCGCCCGCGCCATTGTTTATCTATCTCATCTACTGTGTCTGTGTGTGCGCTGCGACTGCGAGCGTTCGTTGGTGAGGAAGGCGGATAACTAGCTGGTGCGCGCAATCGCTTGCGCATTCGCCGGCGCGCAACAGCGCGCGATATGTCTGGTGGTTCGTTCGACCAGCACCACACAGGGGGCGCGCGGCAGCGCGCGCATGCGTGTGCAGTGGGTGCGCGCGGCCGGCTCGATGATGGATCGTGCTCTCGCGTGGTGCTTTCCACTACTACTTCTGTGGCGCAACGGCAACGTACATAATGTGCGATGGGTGGTAGGTGCTTCCGCCACTCCCTCTCGTTCGCTCGCTGGTGCACGGCAGCACGGGTGCCAGCCAACGGAGACAGTTGCATTAGCTAGCTCGCAGCACGACGACGTCGTCCACATCACACATATTGCTCCATTGTGGCGTGTCAACTCATGTACAGAAATGCGTGCGTTGTCGGATTCCTCGTGCCGCACGCGTACGAATACCACATTACTGTCTTCGCTGATCGTATCCGTCATTTGGCAGATAAGACTAATGGCGCGCGCGGGTCTATACGAACAACAGGAACCAGCCGGATCAGGTAGGTCTTCCATGGATTACGTGCGTAGTAGGGTGGTTCCGCCGGCTGGCCGATTGAGATCATCACCATGTAGAGGCACGCACACACGATAAGAAACCTACAGCCCAGTCCACGGAATCCATTCCATCCATCCACTACAGCCCATCCGTACCTGCCGGTGGATAGCGGCCGGCCGGCTCGTACTCGATGGGCCACAGGCACAGTGCGCATCCGCACAGCACGCGGCGGCAGGTCAATGCTCATGCTCTGAGCTGATTCCGCCGGCGCAGGCACACGCAGCCGCGCGTGGAGCTAGCCCCGCAGTAGCCAGGTAGCGTCGTAGCGATAGCTAGCCAGCTGGCCGGCCGGCGCGACGCCGCGGTCCGCGGATGGAGAGGGCCGGCCGTCCACGTCCGGTCCACTAGCCAGCCAGAGTGGCAGCAGGCACGCGTGCGCGTGGAGATCGCGCGTGGAGTCCTGCCGTGCCGAGCCAGCCGCGCGCGGCGCGGGCATCCCGCAACATCCCGCAGTCAGTTCTAGGGGAGCTAGAGCGCTAGTGCGTGCGTGCGCACGGCCGCACGGGCCGTCCTCCTCGGCTAGCTCCTCCCACTAGCGAGTATTGAACCCCCGTCACGTCCCGCGCACTGTGCACCGCCACCACAGGAACAGTTCGGGGAGTAGGGGGGAGCACCACTGTTCGGTGCGTGCTACTACTACTTTGACCTCACGGATCGAGCGCATGGAGAGGGGGTGAAATTCTAGCGTATTGGTGGAGCACTCCCAGCCTGCCCACGTCCCAGTGCGCCAATGGCATCCAGGCATCCGGCCATTGGCCAAGCTTTTCTGATTAGAAGCACTCCTTGCCTAGTTGCCCATGCTTTAGCGCCATGACACGGCCTTTGACACGCGTTGTAGCGGCACAAGCATCATCCGGCCAAACCCAACACTCGCAATTCGTCTAGCTCCTGTCCCGGCAATGCTTGATCTGTCTCAATCTTCAAGTTTCACCAGTCTCAATCTTCCAGTTCCATGTCTTTGCCAACAGAAGAAATCTCGACTAAGAAGAGATCGAGTTTACCCAAACGTAGTTGGGAGCCCGGCTTGTTGCAAGTACGCAAAAAGCAACACACTCCTCTTCCACGAGTTAGGCTTGTGAGAGCACGGGCAGAATTAGTCAATTAGGTCTTAAACCTTTTCCGCTGTCAATGTCATGAGTAACGTCTACTGGGACGAATGTTGCCTATACAGCACTTTAACCTTCCGTTAGAAAGCTCCACATTTCGTTGCCCCTCGTTGGCTATATGCTATTTTTAACAGTTGACCCATCAGGATACTTGAGAACAACACTTCAGGATACGCGAATATCCTCCTTGAAGCATAAACCTCATTTTCTCAAAAAAAATATAAACCTCATTTTCTCTATCAGATATCATGAATACTTGCAAACACAACCCACCTGATAATTAAGTTTCCTAGTGTCATCTTGGACTCGATCGCAAGCACAATACACAACAACAAAGAGTCAAAGAGAACAAAAAATTACCAGAAAACACAAGGACTGCCAGTAACGGGTCAAAGTGATGAGAATGATAAAAGGGCTACTATTCATACCATTTGCCAAAATCCGCAAAAATATAATTTGCCAGTAAAACACCTATATCCTAAATTTTAGCATCATAATTCGCATGTCTATATTTTATACCCTGGGTATAATCAGTTTCAAACACCAAACTAATCCCTAAGATCAACCTCATCCTATATATGTACTTCATATGAACATGCAAATAATCCTATATTTGTACTTCATATGAACATGCAAAGAGCAAGCTTGCACCATGTTTATGACAAGATGAGTGTACTCAGGTATCCACCAGGTCAGTTCAAATAAAACCAAATATAAATTTCATTCCAAACATTACATATTTCAATATCAGCACTGCATTAAAAAAAATTCCCTACTTCATGTCCATCATTTTGTTCACAGCATTCAAAAATATTCCCTACTTCATGTCCATCATTTTGTTCAACTTTCTATATTTGGAGCAGGTTAAACCCTTCTCTCTTTTTTCCACCCATTTAGGAGAACAGATGATTATATCATGACATATCATGCTTGTGCAATAATGTCCTTCTTTACTACATAAAAAGCATCAGCTGCTGGATAGAAAGCAAAAGCATTTATTTATAGCTGACAGTTAGCTTTTGCTAGATTTCTTTCTTATCACCTTTTCTTTTACATTTGTTTTGATTGTAGCTTGGGTCGGTGTAAATAAAGGGTGAGCTCCAAACTACAGTGGGAAAGGCCAAGTATACACCAACCATACTTTGGAGTGAGAAGGAGATCCTAACTAAAAAAATAAGGCATCATCATCATGTTATGGCCGATGTTGAATCAAAATTGGCGCTCTATGCCACATGCTCACACCAATATTTCAAAACAATGCAATATTTCCGTGCCACCATTCTAATACTATTTCTGCCACCAAATCACTGAGTCCCAACAAAAGGGAAATGGGCACTCTCTACAGAACATATGTTAGCATAGCAGTGCATATGATTCTTACTGAAGCTAGGATAACAGCTTCTGTCAAATGCATGCAAAATATTTCTAAATGGAAATCTCATCATGGGATTAGGGTAAACTATGATATGATATTAAATTACATTAAGATCATTTCCCTTTACAGCTAGAAAATATAGATAAACGAAGCAAACAAAAACTCTACTGTATTGTTATATCTACAGTGTGACGGATTAACATCAGCATGTGGATGTATATAAATGAAGGCACCCAATATGGAGTGCAAGTGTGTAGTAACATTATCCAACAAATTTGGTAAAATGATCTGATTCCTTAAATACAGTAATTTCCTCGTGCAATCAGCCAGTTTTGAAGGTCATTCATTACATTTCACAAGCCAAACAAAAGATTGTAGGACTAGACACACTTATTCTACTAGCCAGGCACAGCCACACAAGATTGACAAGAAAACCTAGGACCATTGATGTTAGAATGTGAGCAATTTTCAAGCCAAAAAGACTCAAAGTCACCACGGATTTGAATATAGGGTTATACTAAATCATACAATTAGCAAGAAAAAGGAGACACAACATTTAGGGATTATCTATGCATATTTTCTAGAGGAGAAATCTATCTATTTGCACAATGCAACTTTCTTGTTTCTTATTTCACATCAACTTGTACTGTTGATTTCATCCGTACTGTGATATTTTTCACAGATGGGATCCCTCGGTCCCATCCATTCAATTGGAACAAATAATTCCCCCTAAAAATTTTGAGCACCAATGCTTTCCTATTAAAGTTTATAACATAAATGAGAGTTAAAGCACCACAAGTACATTAGTGATTTTGCCTGTGTAAATTCTAGGTTAAGATTTCCACAAACACTTGTTAAATGTCCTACGGTATCTTCTGCTGACTGCTGATAAATGATTATTCCTTAACTTACATAATGTGGGACTATTTTAATTTAATTTAACAACATGAGTGCAGATGTAGGATTATACCTACTATTCAAAAGAACAAATCTAAAGCTTCTCCAAGATCCCAACAACTACACCAGCACATGCATAAGTGGATGTGAAGCTTGAGTTTCAAACCAGAAATCAACAACATATCTGGTCCTATATTAATTTTTTCATGGTACGAAGCCTAACTTTATGCTAGTGAAAATACTCCAGAACAGTCAAGAAGCAGGTCACCAAAATAGTATTAGCTTAGCCAATTACGATGACAATGTATCTCAGTTAGATTCACGTATATATGTATTCAAACAGACTAAAAATGCTAATTACAAGAATTAGTAAACATGTCAACATGAACTAAGGTTTTATATCTTCAGATAGTCATTAGCATGTGAAAAAAGTACTAGCTCTGCATGCTTCCAAAATTCAAAATGGAAAGATCTAATAAATAAACTTCCAATAGTTTACTTAACTTACAATAGAGATAGAAACAAGTCAATGAAAGCTCACCACTTTATCAACATATCATGAAAACATTGTAAAATTCGAAAAGAAAAATGTCAAGCACACTAGCATCCAATATCCTGTAGGTAAATGGATCTGATAATATCTACTTTAACACAAGATACCTCATCTCCGCATTCTTCCAACAATTCAGAGTTCAATGTCCAAGAAAGTTAAGGAAAACAAGTGATACAAAGTACTTAGTAAAAAAACAGTAGTCACCAACTACAACAAATTGATCCACTTAGTAGCAATTGGAATCTAACGAAAGCACTGAATCACAATACTGCCCCGTTTAGTAACATTGCGAAATGGTAATTGGCATCCAACAATTCAGAGTTGATGATGATATCATACAATATACTATGATGTAACATTAACATAATTAAAAAAGGGGTTCGCTAGTTCCATCAAACACATCACGCAGATCTATTTAGATGTAGCGAGATCTTGCAACGGATCTGGTCTAATTAAACCAGTAAGATCTATCAGCCTCACCATAGGTAGCCGGGGATCTTGATGCGGAGGAAGAGCATGGCCATGGCGTAGGCGATGACGACGGCTACTGCGCCAGAGCCGCCGAAGGAGACGCGGAGGCTCCGGGGTCTGGTGCGATCGGCGGCGAGGTCGAGGAGGATGATGCCTATGCCGCCGAGGAGGAACATGAACCCGGAGGAGAGCCCCTCGATGATGTACTGTCCGTTGACGCGCCCCGGGAGGAAGACGACGGGGCGGACGGCGCCGGTGGCGGGGTCCTGGGCGCTGCCGATGCCGGGGGGCTCGACGATGACGTCGTATACGAGGCCGGAGACGACGGCGAAGTAGGTGAGGAGGATGAGGGAGAAGACGGTCATGGGGGAGGGGAGCGCCAGGTTGGACGGCAGCCTGAGGCGGGTGCGCGGCGGCCTGAGGAAGGAGAAGGGCAGCACTCGGAGGAGGTGGAACAGGGGGTCGATGGAGTCGAAGTCGGATCCGTGGGTCTGGGCGGCCGCGGCCGCCGCGGCGGCGGCGGCGCTGCCGGCGGCGTGGTCCGATCTGGGAGGCATCGCGCGCGTCGAGCAGGGAGAGGAAAGACGAGCCTGGGGTTTGGGAGTGCTGGGGCTTTTCGGGACCTTCAGCGGTCCCATACATATCCGTGGTGTATCCACGTATACCCGATTAAATGGGCCGAAAACTTCGGATCGGAAACGTTTCTGCGCCTGGATTCGGCCCATCCGGCCCAACATCACAGCACATCCCACCTCCTGCCCTGCTCCCGTGACCCGTCGGGCGTCGGCTCTCCCACGCGCAGCCGCCTCACGCAGCGCATCGCCGCATTCTCCCGCTCGACCTGACGGCTGACGCAGCGCCTCCGCCTCTCGTCGGCCGCCGTCCGCTGGCCGCCGTCCGTGAGGCCGCCTCCTGCCAGCCGCCGTCCGCCTCCCGCGGCCACGGGCCGCGAGGCCGCCTCCCGCCGGCCGCAGGCTGCCTCCCGTCGGCCTCCGTTCGCCCGTGATTACTCCCGTCGGCCTCCGGCGTAAGGAGCCCCAGCCCCTGTTCAGGTGCGTGACTTCCTCTGATACTGGTAGTGCAGGCCTCCCGTGAACCGTGAGTTCCTCCCAGTAATGGTAGCATAGCATCCGTAAAGTGCATAGAGATTTACATTTTCTGTGTAGTGTATCCAGGCAATTTGGAAGTATAATCCATAGTCTACAGAATAAGGGCCCATGCAAGCATGGATGGTGGATTAAGTTCAGGGGCAGTGTGATCTTTATAATGTTGGCTATTGCACAGTTGTTGATTATCCTTTCTTTTCAATACTTAACCGGTTCAAATACAATTGCTTGGAGAATAGTACCATATAGATTGCAAGTAGGTGGTAACGTGATGATAATTGGCCAATCTCCAGAATCTGGATATGAGTTTATATTGATTGATTGCAGTCCCAGGCTCCCATCCTCTCCTAAATTAGAACCTGCTATCATGTTATTCTCAGTGTAATAGACCTTAAATGTCTCTATGTTGAATTTGAACATCTATTTTGCAATTTAATATGCATTGTTATTTATTTATTAAAAAAATAGTTAAAACGTATCCGCGTATCGGGTTGTTTAAGAAATTGCCGTATCCGCGTATCCATATCCTTCCGATACCGATACGCGTATCCGTATCCGTGCTGCATAGGGTAGGACACTGAAACGGTTTGACAATTCTAGATAGCATTTGCAATGTGCAAAAGCAACCACGTTTAAGCTTAGTCTAGACAGTAGTATTGCTGATTTAGGCATCCTGGGAAAATTGCGAGTGGGGTCTGGATATATTAGAGACAATGCTGTGATATGGCTTTTGCTGAGTGGTACAGCATAAACCAATCAGGCATTGCCCCCAACTTTCCTGGATTTTTTTGTCTGTTTTGACATAGTGCTATATCCATTGTTGTCGTCGTGTGCTTTGCTGCGGTTTAGTTAGTTATATGTAACTGCCGATTGTCCTCCATCTAGAGCTCTGCCATTACTCGCACGTGATGTTCCACTGTGTTTGCCTGCACTACTGCTTCAGACTTGTGTAATTGTAAGTGCCATATGATTTGGAAGTTTGTATTTAATTCAAATTTAATTGAATTCCCGAAGTTCTCGTGAAATATCCTTATCCTAACTCTACAGCCCCCAAGGATTTTTATTTCCTTTTTCTTGTCCGTTTCTATTTTTGCCACCGTTGCTTTCCTAAACGTGTAATATTCTTTTCAGTGACATTCAAATTTAAGATAATCTGCTGTAGAACACAAACGTTCGCCACAGATGATTGATGATGAGGCCAATTTCGACATCCTTGATGCCTCAGAAGAAGTGCAGGCTGCTGCAAAGTTCCGTCCCAAGCAACGGGCCAAACCCCGAAAAACAGTTTTGTCATCCAGATCTGCAGCATCTAATCCTACTGTAGAAAATGGAAATGGAAAACTAGGAGTCTCAAATCAAGTCAGTTCTTCTAAAGAACTCACTAGCCAAGAAAGAGCATCCTTGACATGCCCTGGTAGTGAGACAATTGATGATGTAGCTGGTTCTCAAGTTATTCTTGAGACATCATCGGATGATGTGCTGACAGTTCCATTGGGACCTCCGGGTGGTACTTCTGCTGCAGATAGGATTTCTCAAGATGACAAGAACAATGCTGATTCGTCTAAATTAGCTACGCATAAAAAAATCTTGGTGGTTCCAGATATCCAAGTGTCACCTGCTAGTTCATGTGGCAAGACTATTGATGATATAGTTGAATTTGAGGAACTGTTTGGTGCACAGGATAAGGAGGAAAGAGATGCAAAGTTCCAGCCAAAGGTACAGACGAAGCTCCTTAAGGCCACCAAATCTCAAAAGACTAACCAAAAGGTTGAAGCTTCCCCTGTAGACGAGGCTACACAAAAGGAAAGCCGTGATAATATTCAGACAAGACTCCATTATGATCAGCTACAGGACCCTAAATGTCATGGAAGCGTGCAGACCCCAGATTCTGAAGGATTATTGGCAACCAGTAATAATGATATTGGCAATTTAGCTAACCTCGACAGTGTCCTTGAGGTGTCAGTTCAAGAGGAAACAATAGCGAAGTTTCGTCCTAAATTGCGACCGAAGCCTGCGATGGTTTCATCGAAGGTTGTTGGGACTAATGATAATACCACTGCAGCTACTCTGATGGTTGGAATTTGTGCCGAAAACAATGATGTGCCAACAAAACCTAAAGATCAAGAAACCATCACCGCTCCAGCCACTTGGTCACCACAGGTCAGTGCCATATTTTGAATATTCCATTAATTAATGTGTTGATATTTCATATGGTAATTAGTAGCAAAAATGTTTCCTTATCCAACTGTTTTTGGCATTTTAGGATGTGGATGCTACTGTTGATTTAGACAACCACAATGAACTAATTAATTCTCCTATTGATGGTACTCAATCGATGGTTGGAGAAGTCTCAGGTACACTTGCTTCTACTGGTGGGGCTTCTTATTTACTGTTGTTGGCCCAAACACTACCGAAGATACACGCAAACACACTTGTTTCACGCAGAAACAAATACTAGTTGCCGCAGCAACCTATCTGGAACCGATCCACTTGATCAGTTCCTTCCAAAGTGCCTATAGTTGCCTCCGGTTAGCCTACAAGCCTCCGGCTACGGCAACTCCTACACTCCAACCTGGGCAGTCCTCAAAGGCTACCTGCCAGCCAGCCAAACACTCTCCTCTTGAGTGTGGAGAGAACCACCAGACCACTCTCTTTGGTGCTGCTAGAACTCTCAAGGGAGTCTATCCCTTCTCTCTATTTATAGCACTACTACACAGCCATAGTGGCTTACATGCCAAGGCAAAGACTTGACTAGACTTGGTCTCTAAGCCAAATACTTGGTCCCTAAGGCTTGACTTGACTAGACTTGGACCCTAAGTAATTTACATTTAACTACTCTGCACTGCTAGTCAAGATTATTGCTAACAACTGTGTATGGCATCTTTGTTCTTTGCATTTGAGATTTAACAAGGCTGAAAAAACTCATTAAGTACAGATGAGATTGAAGCTAAGTTTATTACGGACTTGTGCTTATTGTTGCCTTAATACTGACTATGTACTCCACTGCATGGATGGTTAGGTCAACGTCACTGCTGCTGTTTTAAATACATAGTTTTGTATTGTGTTATTTTTAAGACGTAAGTTGTGTTTGCTCAAACAGCGTTTCTGAGATCTAACACTTTATTTATTTAAAACAGTTTTTCCAGAAGTCTTAGCCCCTAACTATAAAACCAGATATCCTACCCCGTAAACCTGTGACTTTGGGCCACATAAACCCTATTTGTTGATGTGGTTTTCCTAGGTTGAAGTGTTATGTAGGGTGGTTTTGCCCAGGTGGGCTGACATATGATCTATCAAGTGCTGATTCTCCAACTAAATAAAAACAAAAACTTTATGAAACAGCCACTAGGATCCATTAGCCACCAACCTCTACTGTAGCTCCTTAATCTGGCATTTCATAAAAAACAGGCGCAACGAACAAGTGATGGGGGTCTAGGGCCAATGTCATGGCATCCTTGCTGCTGGAGAAACTACAAGCGACAACTTGATGGGATTAGGTGGTACAGCAACATGACTTCTGCCGCTGGCATTGACAATCTACACTTTTTAATGGGCATGAGCTACACCTTGAAAAGCTGCAAGCTTGTGCATGCTTTGACATGAATCAAATATGCGTTTTAATTTCTCAGGACATGACAAAAATGTCCAAATGCATCAAGGCTAGGTTCTAGTAGGACGGTAGACCATCACCAACCACCTAAATGGTTATAAAGCGAGCTATGCGGCTAGTCATAATTGTATCAACTAGTGCCTAGGTAGCTGACTTGGGCAACACTGATGTAAATGTAGTACTAGATTTCATTATAAAGTTACATGCGTATTGTTTCTCAAAAGGATAGAGCTGGTGGGTATATGGGTTCTCCCTATCCCATTTTTGTATGTCCGTGTATAGTGCTTGACTACATAAAATTGTATCTATATATTTTTTTAACAATAGATTACCAGTTAATTTTGTTTTTCTTCGCAGTATGCTTAATCTTAGGAAGCATGAAACAAAGTATCAGATATTTCTCTAGTATCAAATATCAATTGAAGCTTTTTTGAATGGCTTTTCGAATTTGACCGATATTAACTTTGTTATCTGCATAAGGTTCATTCATATCAGGTTTCTCATAATGAATTGTTAACTGTGTGTAGCAATTTGTCTTTGTTTGAGTAATCTCTTTGGTACTTATTCTCATAAAGAGCAAACACATTTATTTTGTAGCTGAAGCTACTTGTAAGTCTCAACCTAGTGTTGGAAGAGAAAAGGGGAAAGGGAAATCTGTATCTTTTGCGATGCCAGATGCTTCTGGGGTCGTTACTCCTACAGTTACCAATTCTGAGATGGATAACGTCAGCGATTCCTATAATGACAAATTGATTGATGAAAATTTAAGTAACTTGTCGCAGCAGACAGTTCAAAAGGT
Organism: Setaria italica; assembly: GCF_000263155.2. Taxonomy (NCBI): domain Eukaryota; kingdom Viridiplantae; phylum Streptophyta; class Magnoliopsida; order Poales; family Poaceae; genus Setaria; species Setaria italica. The sequence continues at coordinate 15,114,358 of NC_028450.1, read as the reverse complement.
CAGTGCATTTGATTCTGCTTAGAAGATGTAGCTATTTATATTTCCATGACTATCGCAAGGTTTCTCCTTACTCTGTATTTTTTACTTTTCATCCAGAATTCTAATGATCAGGAACATAATGAGGGGGAACCATTAGATCCTCCTGTTGAACAACAACCAAAATCGGGTGTTGGAGAAATCGGGTCATCTATGAAACTACGTAGCAGGAAAAAGTCACAGAAAGTTGGGACACATAAGGATACGGATGACTATTTTGATGAAGACTTTGTTGAACCTTCATTAGCTGAAGAAGATAATGATAGTGGTGATGATTACACTGCTGGTACTACACGGAAGGTTAGGAAAAAGCCAAGGGATAGTGTAGAAGAGTCACTGCAGCAAAAGGTCCAAAAGGATAAAAGCCAGGTATCTTCACGGGGCCGCAAGAGAACTTTGAAAGATGCGTCGGCAGAAAAACCTGAGAAGAAGCTTACCCACAGAATTCGTCAGAGCAGAGCGAAAGGTTGGTGGCTTAAATATTGAAGCATCAATTTAGATAATGTTAGTTTTCATTCTTATATCTTGGGCCTTTATTGTTTAAGAGGTTAAGACTTTACTGGAAAAACCTCGTGAGGAGATAGATCCCATGAAGCTAAGTGCAGCACATCTCAGGTTGTTACAAGAGGCCAGAGAGCGTGTTAATGTGAGTTTTGTGGCATGTTTTGTAGTTATATTTTTAAACACATTTATGCTAATTCTAATGATTTTTGGGCTTCTTCAGGGAAAAGAGAATCCACCTGAGCCATCCTCTAATTCAAGGTATACTATTTTTTACCCCATTTCTTTGAATGCTATGCATGATATTATATTAGCTGTGCTGAGAGTGTTGAACTCATCATTCTGGGTGCCTGGACCCTTTGGAAACATCGTAATAAATGTGTCTTCTACGGAGCTTTCCCTTGCATCTCAGAAGTCAAGAGAAATCTCAAATTGAGGCTCACCTCTGGTGCCAAAGGCCTTAGGAGTCTAGGTCTAGGATAGGTTGATGGCCTAAGTTGTTGGTCAAGTCATGTCTATTCTGTAACTGGTGATTGTGTTTGACTTTCACTGCTACCTGCTTAAGCCTAATCTATTGAGGTGATGTGTTTGCTTTTGTAAGGGTCCGGATGTTCTCTCTTTAATACAAAGATACATAGATCTCCTGCATGTTCGAGGAAAAAAATAAAGATACCATATAAGTAGATGTTAGGGTATTGGGCTACCCCTTGGGTTTAGGGCACTAGAGAGGGAGGGGGAGGTGGCCGGCGGCCATGGAGGGGGGTTGCGCAGGAGGTGGAGGAGGGGGCGGCGCAGGGAGAGAGGGAGAGAGAGTTTTAGAGTTTTACCCCTTAATTCCTTGCTTGATTAATTTGGTACATGGGGCCTTTATTGTATAGAGGGGACACGACTTGGCTCTCAAGGAACCCTAACATCTTGGCTTGCAAGCCATCCTAATATCTAGACTCTTCCTAATTCCTAGCCTAAGTAGACGGGCGGAGGCCGGCATGCTACAGCACCCACGGGTACTGTTCACGCGGGTCCTTTTGGGCCAGTTCTGGGCCCCCTTTGGCCCAGCCGGCCTCGGGCCAGCCTTTGGCCCAACCGGCCCAGCTGGGTCCTCCAGGTCCCTAACAGTAGATCTTGGGCATTTGGATGGGAGTGTACCACTCCCTACTTTTCATCCAGATATGTCATCTAGCAAAATGGATCCTGCAACAGCACATTTCATCATATATGTTAGCCTGTTAGTATCTATATATTGATTTCCAAATTTTGTTGAATTATTTATTTTTTCATGGAGACATTTTTCATAAACGTTCAGATAGGTTATTGTTTGCATTGATGGCATTGATGCTGCTATTGTTAGTTATAGAATCATTGTCTGTATTCTTTAGTAGTTTTTGGACTTCATTAAAGCTTATATTGCACTCCTATTAGTGCTATGTATTCCCTTCCTGATATTTTATTTCATACAACATCTGTTGAGCAGCCCAAACCCTTCCGCTGTATATCAGCTCCTCCCCCTTTTGGCTGTAGCGAATTTAAAAGTTCCAATCTGACCTTCCTCGTGATGAAGTCTCTCAATATGTTCATGTCCTCTCTGCTTGGGCTGTGGCTTTTCCAAACATAGCGTCTGATTGGCTACCCAGAAGTGCAACTTGAAGCTGACGCATCCTGTTTGCCAATTTTACTCTTTTTCTAAATGGCTGATTGGTTTGACTGAATTTAAGTTGAAGACTAAAATATCGTAGACATACTTGATCAAAATTTGAACTTAAAAGGGTTAAACTGAATACTTCAGTTTTGAACTTCTTGATTCCTGTTTCTCCTTTTCTCAGCTAATATGTTATCTTATGAACAGCAGCTTTCAATTTGATGATATGGACGATTTGGACTATAGAGATGAGGAAAGAAACTTCGACAATGATAGAACACAGAACCCAGCACAAAATGTAACAAAATTGAACTACCATTCCTACATGAACAAACAAACTCGAGGCAAATGGTCAAAATCTGATACTGACATGTTTTACAAGGTATTGTTTTTTTTGAGATCAAGTCCTTGGACTGCTAGGTTCGCTTCATACTACCTCAGTTCTTCTAAAGTGTTTTCTTACCTGTTTTTGTTGATGCCGGTTCAATGCTTTTGGATTAATTCTGGACCAGGGTCTTCGACAATTTGGTAGTGATTTTGCAATGATACAGCAATTACTCCCTGATAAGACTCGTCACCAGGTGCGGGCAAAATTTAAAACTGAGGAGAAAAAAAATCCGTTGCTAGTCCATGATGCTATAATTCATCGCTCAGGAGGTGTGATATTGCTTAACTCGGGTCAACATATGTTTTCCCCCCTGATCTTTGATCTAGCTTAACTTAGTGCTTGTATTTTACCAATTTAATTTATTTGTGCAGATAATCTGTATTTCAAAACGGTAATTAAGAATCTCAACATTGAAGATGTTGCACAGCAAGAGATTAACAATACCCGTAAACAAGATGGCGCATCAAGTGAACGAGGCCCTGGAAAAGAGGTTTTTCTTGAACACACACTATGTTTAAATTGGATTTATTCAAGTAGCATTTAATTAGATTAGTATCTTATTTTCACTGTTTGTAGAATGTACTGGATGATTTCATCCATGGGGAGGAAGATGATTCGAATTGGTTGGATGAAGAGCACAGTGTACAAAAGCCTGATGTGCAAGAAGAAGAGCATGCTTCTGGAAACGATGACGATGGTGATCTTGGGGATGTTTTCGATTGGTACTAGTACGATAATCACGACAGAAATTAGGGATCACGATCTAATTCTGCTTACTTTGTGAGGTATGGACATGTGTTGTGATCAATTTTTATTATAGTAATGCAAATGTACTGATGTAAACAGTTGCATTGCCAGGTTAGACAATACAAACCAATTCATTTTAGCTTTTAGGATGGCTGTAGGGTTTGATGTTATTCCGTTGCTCCTTAATTATATTTTCAGTTCTCTTTACTCGCAGAATACTTTCTAACTTATATTGTTTGTGCAGAAGAATGATTTGTCCATACATGTCTGAGCACCTTTCCCCCTTTGTTTCTCCAATAGCATCCTCTGTTGCTGTGTTTTCAGTAAATGACCAATGGTGCTAGATGTGTTTGTAGAATTTGTACCATGCTGTTTATTATCAGTTGATTTTTGATAATTGCCAGAAACATTGATGGTTGGCCATATGCGGTCAAGTTCTTGTCATGGTTAAAGGTTCTGGCTATAATTATGTGTACTTGGATCGCCTAACAAGAAAACGGATGCATAAATATGTTCTGCAATTATTAAAACTATTAAAGAGAAAGAAAATGTGCTAATACCACACCGCATTCAAAGGCTGTCCTACAATCCTTAATTTTTCTCTCGAACACCTATCCTTTATTTTCAAGTAGGTAGATTCTTATACTTTTGTAGTTTTATCTGGATCAGGTACCTGGGTGGGGTTTACTTGCTCCCTGCTGGCCCGTGAGTTTCCCAGCTCCCTACTAGTTGATTGCTAACCAGAGGATAGTGACAGACAGTATTCGTATCCCTGTTGCGCTGATATTTAGATGGAAGGGGGATATAATGACACATCCTTCATGTAATGGTTTTTTTGGCCAAGTGGACCTGTGATGTCCTGGTGATTACCATCAGTAGTCACTAGTCAGTAACGGTGGTAGTTACAGATGTCTCCTGGAGTGCCAAGCTTTGCAAGCAGATGGGAAATGATGAATAGTTGATATCATATGATGCTGGTGAAGTGGCCCTGCCGTAGCTTCCTTTCAACTAATATGTTATTTAACTTGCTGGTAAATCGAGAGTTCGATGGATGTTAGACACGTCATTATTCTCTTGGGTACTTTTGTATATTGTTGATGCTCTGTTAACTGAATTCTGATGATTTCTTTGAAAGGTGACGAGGTTTCATTTGCTGTGATCTCGGTTTCTTTATTACCTCATTTGACATGTTTCTCGATTCACTATCCTGCTAAGCTAGAACAGTTTCCTTGTTTGTATGGAAATGAATGTTGTGTAACGCATGGCCGTGACATTGCTTATGGGTGCCGAAGCTTAACCCATTGCTTATGTGATCAAGATCAATTTCCGGAGGATATCTGACGTATGCTAAAAATTTTCGAATGCCACTATTACTCTTTTGTTACTTTTTAGTGACCAATGAATATTTATTGTTCCTTTCTTACACAGTAAAGTTATATTTGTGACTGTATGGTAGATCTGAAACCTAGAAGCCCATTAGCTTGTAAATTCAGTTTTATACATAAAAAAAGGCCATAGAACTGACCACCTCAGTAAGGGTACTTGTATTGACAGATAATTAGTCTTTGGTTAGCAAAGCCCTATATGCCTGACTTAAACTCGACGTATAGATCATAAAAATCATAAGCCAAAAATAAAAACAAATTGTATGGTTGATGATTAGTATATTTTCCACATAATAGACGATATGAGACGCGTAGCAAAACAAATTAGTCATATTTTATTATTAATACATATTAACATTTGTGACAATGTAGACATCCTCAATATTGCAGCTCAAAGTTCTAAAAAAGTTCACTTCTGACGAAATGCTCTCGAGTGCCGTTTTCAGGTGCCAATCCGAATTTATTAGGTTACTTACAGATGAATCCCGCATTTTCCCTTTCTTTTTAAGTAAACAGCACGATACGGTGCCCATTTCTATTGACAGAGAAGAGTAGTAAAATCCCTAGGGGGCAAAACAAAAACAAAAGATATTTACGACAACACCAAAGATGCTGGAGCTCAGCCATGGGGACGCAGGATCTCAGCCAGCTTCTTTGCACCCGCCAGTGCCAAGTTCTGGCTTCTTCCTTGATTTTTTTTTCCAAAGAGTGAAAGGGCCGACAACTCTTTGTGCCGGAACACTGATTGGTTCCTTTCTTTCCATACCCTTCAAGAGTAAATTCCTTCAGTACCATTAAAAGCTATACCAAATAGAGCATCCCTCCACTGCCATTGAGGCTATATTTGGATACAGCGTGTTAAAGTTTAACAGGATGTTAAACTTTAACACTAGGGTGTTAAAGTTTAACACATGAGAATGTTTGGATGGTCTGTTAAACTTTAACACCAAATGTTGGAATTGACACTATTGCTTCTACCCCTCCTCAACTTCTTCCAGCCGCACCGCGCGAATCTGCATGAAACCACAACTTCTTTCTCCCCTCTCCTTTACCGCCGAATCCCCCGACCCCGTGGCTCCCACACGGCCAGGCGCCGTAGATGCCGCCGGCCCCGGCACCCCCGCATGGCCAGATCCCAGTGGAGCTCCTCGATGGCCGCTGCTCCTCCGCACGGGTCGTCGAGGATGGTGAGCACGAGGTGAGGCACGCCGACGCGGTGGTCGTTGGCCTCGACGTTGCCGCTCTCGATGCGCGTGGTGCGCGTAAGCGTGCTTGAGCGCGGCCGCATGGAAGGGCGAGTGGGTGCGGGGACGCGCCCGCTCACCCCGCCACGCAAGCGTCTCGAAGCAGCGGCGTTGGGCCGGAGAGCAGCGCGGCCGCCGTGTGGAGCGGCATGGTGTGCATGTGGCGTCGCTTGGACGCGTACGCCACGGCGGCGTCGGGTGTCAGCAGTGGCGCGGCTGACGGCAGCGTGGCGATAGCAGGCCCCCTCCAGATCCGCGCGCTGCCTTCGGATCAGCGTGCCTCGGGGCTGAGCTTCCGCTGCGACGCCCCCGCGGTTGCGGCCGCCGCCATCGCCAGCGGCGATAGAGAGGTGGAGGAGGAGGGGGAGGAGGAGGTAAACGAGGACGGGGAGTTGGGGCCATGCATCATGGGAAGAGTTGCGTGGCCGGCTGCGCCGCAGTTGGCAGCGGTGTCGGGCGGAGGTGGCATGGTCGGCGTTGGCGGCGGTGCCGAGTGGATCCGGGGAGGAGGGGGAGGACGCGACGGAGGAGGGGGGAGGGTGCCACGACGGAGGATCCGGCCAGGAGGAGGGGCGGCGCGGCGGATCTAGCCAGGAGGAGGGGTGGCGCGACGGATCCGGCCAAGCGGATAGGATGAGCAGGAGGGGAGGATGCGCAGGCGGCGGGGAGGAGAGAGAGGAGAGGAGAGGAGAGGAGAGAGAGTGGGTAACCTGAGAAAACGTGGACTAGAGACCACTTTTAACATCTTTAGCAAGTTTTAACACCCCTTCACGTGTTTATGAAAAATGGGGTGTTAAACTTTAACACCTCACTTTTTAACACAAGTGTTTAATAGAAAGTGTTAAAAAGTGTTAAAAGTGATTTTAACACCCTCTTCCCAATCTAATTTCCCGTCCCCTATCTGCCACTCCTATCACTTTTATTGTCACGGCGTTAAAAAATCCGCCGTTCTCTCTCCTCTCCTATTCTCTTGACTTTCCTCTCTGTAACAACTCTACCTAAATTAAGTACTTTTAACTCTAAACCAGTGATAAATCCTTAATTTAAGAAGTGAAATGACCTTTATAAACCTAAGAAGCTCTTTTTGGAGTTCGAATTAAAGCTTGAATTTTTTTATATACAAACTTAAGTTTCTACCCAAATAAGAGTTGTAAAACTTTTAAATTCCAACAACTTTTGTTAAAGGCACCTTGACTAATTCGGAGTGGAAGGGAGTCAAAAACAGCAACCAAAGCCGGCTTTCCTAAAGGACCCTGAAAATCTCTTAAGTCCTGGAATTCGAGTTTTCCTCCATCTTTGCAAGATTTCATCTCCCGTTTTCCTATCTAAACTCGAGTCAGAGCCTTAATGAAAGTTGTAGTACCTCAAGAGTGTTCCAACTTCGTTACACTGACCCAGATCCAAATCGGACCCGAACTTGTTCAAAATCCCGATCAAAGTGAGGTAAACCAGTCAACTCACCCCGGATGCCTTAAATCCTAAGTCTGGAATCCCAGATTTTTGGCTAGCTTTGGCCGGAAATATCTTTGAATCCTTTCACAATCTAAACCAACACCTTGACCAAAGTTTGAAGAACGACCAGAGTTGAACAAGTTTGTTTAAGGGAGTTTCGGGAGTTGTGTTGAAAGATTCGGAGAAGGATCGCTCCAAAGCTAGTCGGGCTTGCTGCCCGAAGGGAGCCTCGACGCCCGCACGCCCAAACATGTTCGCTCACGCGCCGCGCGCCGCGTGGCCGCCGGCCACCGGCAGCTCGCCGGCGCCCTATCACCAGCGCGACAGCGACAGAACGAGAGCCACGGTGCCCAACCCGCGCCCGCGACAGGACGGAGCGAGCGCAGGGCGAGCCAATCGCCGGCTGCGCGCAGGTCGCCTTCCACCTGCCACGGCTATGCTCCGCCAACCCTGTTCCGCCCGTTTGCCGAGAAAGCTGAGACGCCCCCGACGTCTCGCGCCTCCGCCCGCTCGCCCAACCCCCACGGTAGCCTTTCCACCTCGCCCGCCCGACAGACCGGAAGCCCTAGACGCGCGCCGCCCAAGGCCAATCGCCGCCGAAGACCACCCGGAGCTCCGCCTCCCCTGCCCAATGGCGTCGTCGGCCAATGGCCGCCTTGCCCGCGCACTCGCCGCTCCCGGCCTTATCCTTTCCCCACCGGAGCCCCGCCTCGACCCTCTACGCCACCCTGGCCCTATAAAAGGGAACCGCCTCACCGGCAATGCCACCCCTTGCCACCGGTAGACCTGGAGGTAAGCTACTTAACCTCCCTGTCCTTTCCGTCTCGCCCGACCCCTATCCTTTTTGTTTCGCCCGACCCCTGTCCTTTTTCGTTTCGCCCGACCCTTTGTTTCGGTTCGCCCGACCCCTGTCCTTTTCGTTTCGCCCGACCCCTATCCTTTTTCGTTTCGCCCGACCCCTTTGTTTCGGTTCGCCCGACCCCTTTTCTTTTCGTCTCGCCCGACCTTTTCCCGTTCGCCTCGCCCGACCCTGCCAAGTTTCGCCGACCCTTTCTCCACCTCGCCCGAGGGCTCGGTTGTAACTTTTTCTTTGACCCGAGGGTATCGGTGAAATATTTTCGAGGATTCCTCTGTGTTGAGTTTGAGAACCTTGGTACGGTTTTCCTTAAGCCTGAGGGTCAGACCCTAAGTTTTTCCTTAATTCGACCCTCTCATCTTGCTCTCCACCAATAGAAGTTGAACTTCCCCACCTTTCCTGTAGCTTTGCTACAAGTGTCCATGTTAAAACATGAGTGTGTTGAAATAACCATCCAAAATGTTTAACCCCTGCATTGCATTTCCGTGTAGAGTTGAATCTCACCGACGGAACGTACGAGCTTCATCCAGCACCGGAAGAAGAACCCGCCGAGGAACTGCATCTCTACGAAGGAGAGCCCGAACCGGAGCAAGACCCTGAGGACCCGCAAGCTTTTTCTGAAGGCAAGCCCCGGAGCATAAATTCCTATCTTGAGTTCATGCAATATTATTGATTACTTGATTGCGTATTTACGTTTCGAGGAGTTGTAATGAAACCTTAGATGCATAAACTTAGTACCTTGTCTGAATACTAGTTGCTAAGGTCGAGTAGTGCAATGCTTAATAGGTTTCGATAAAAGTCGAGTGATTTCCTGTCACTCGCGAGTTATAGGAGTTGAATGTTTCAGTTTTGTCGCAACTATAAGGATGACGGACGGGGTCAGGCTTGTGTTCGATACTTGGTGGATTGCCCTGTCTGTCTATATGAAAATGAACTAAGGTCGAAACGTGTCGGCGTTCGTGATCAAGTGTTTGAAAGTACTAATCTCATACCTAGTATGGGATGGGGAAGCCTAGTACCTGATTGAACTCGGGCATGGCATACCCTCCGGCTGTCCTTGGAACGTCGTTCCCATGGTGCATCATGTGGGTGCAAGTGCGGTCACAGTGCAGCAATAGGCCGGGACTGTGGAGCATTGCATGCTAAAGGAAGTTGGCCCTGACATGTGCCTAAGGGATCGATGGGGATGGCTGACAAATGAAGCGACCCTTCATGGTGCGCGGATGTCGTTAGATTAGGTTTGCCATGCATGGTTAATAAAATTCGAATCGATTTGTCTGCCTCTCACAGATTGGGACTACTTGATCGCTATTCTGCACTGAGTAAAGATGGAACATGATGATGATTTTAATCTTGATGCTTGTTCAGTAATTGCTTGGAAACCATGTTTGTTTAGTATAAGTTGCTAATCTAGAATGGATAAAGAACATAGAACATGAGCTAAAATGTTGAAAGTAAGGACTGACATAAACGCTTTTGGCAAAGAAAACTCCAGAGCTAGAAAGCCTTGCATGTCTAGGTCTCGGTCGTGTCTTTCCGACGGGTCAGTCTTGCTGAGTACTAGTTGCTCAGCCTTGCTGTGGCTAATCTTTTTCAGGTAATGTCAATAGTTTGGTTGCGGGTACCACTTGGCCGACCCAGCTTCCTCCAGGCTGGACCGTCGAGTGGGATCCTTCCTCGGATGGCGAAGGAAGGAATTTTTGATGTCACGATCGGCTCCGTCGTGATGTCATGTATCGGCGTTTAGTTTCCGCTGTTTTCCTTGACTTCGAACCTTGCAAAATTTCGGTTTGAATTTCAAAAACTCTGATGTATTAAATTGTTGAACTATGTTGTTATGATGGAATGTTGTAATCTCTGTGCTACTCACCTTCGCGTGAGCGATGCTTCTCGATCCTGTTTATGTGGTTTATCGGAGGAAATCCGACGGTCGACCAAGTTGACTTGCTTAAAGTGCATAATCGCGTGTCAGATGACTTCAATGCATTTTAGTTAGGTTAATTTGAGCGGTTCCATCACAGCTGGCATCAGAGCTCGAAGCACGGTACGGAGAACAACAAACCTTAAAACTCTTTTTCTAACTAAAATTTGCAAGAAGTAAAATCGAGAAGTTCGTAAGTTCGCTAAGGATGAGTTTAGTTCGAGGAGCCCTAGGGGATTTTGGGGTTATTTTTAAGGTGGCTAATAGTTATTGGTTATCTTCTAACTTCCAGCACTTTTTGACACGTCTATCATACGTGTGCCGAAATCCGCATCGCGAGTATGCGAAGGGTGATGGGAATTCGATTCCAACGAGCCTATCATCACGGTTGTTTCACCCACGTCTATTATACGTGCGCAGGTTCCGTAGGTTAATACATGCGAAGGATGGTATGGTTCGATTCCAATGAGCCTATCGTCACGGTTGTTCGCCCACGTTTGTTACACGTGTGCATGATTCCGCATCACGAGAATGCGAAGGGTTATAGGATTCTATTCAAAGGAACCTATTTCCACGGTTGTTGCGCTGTCCATGCAGCGTTAAATGCATGGGTGCCATTTCTATAGTGAACGGTAATGATTGTGGACGCTTTCGTGAGTGCTGGCACGGAAGGTTCGAGCTGTGTTGTGTTTTTCTGCAGGTACACTAACAAACGTTGCGTTCGAAACGATGCCTAGTAACTCGACTAGTTATTATAGTGAGAGCCGTATTGTTGCCTTGCCACCGGCACTAACCACGTAAGTCCAAAGATTTTTGGCAATTATTTTTGGTTGAGAGGACGACTAGGACGTGCATGCATTCAGAAATAAAACCAAACTCGAGTACGTCGTTAAAAGTAATGCACCGCGTTAAGGATTGTCTAGCTGTCCTTTTTCTGCCATGCTAACTCCAGAAGGTTTGTATAAGAAAGTTGTGTTAAAACTCCGAAGTAAAACTGCCACAAGGTACTACCATTTGGGTTGAGAGTTGTGATCAGTTTTGTGACCCCCTGTTGGCTGTTAGCCCAAAGTGTACACCAGCGGAGTTTCTGCTGTTTCGACCACCTTAAGGACCTTTCCTGTGAGGAGTCCTTTAAGAAAAGTTTTTCAGAACTTAGTGAAGGACTTACTGGTAGAGTTTTGGTTTTGTTAAGTCTCTGGTTTGGAAGATGTATTCAGTTTATCTTGACTCGGTCTGAAGAGTTCTAGCAGGTACACTTAATGGGAATCTAAGATTATCACCTTGTTAGGTTCTGTTCTAGCCCTACCTTTGAATACCAAACTTGTTACCCACTATCTAAAGAACATACTGGTAAAATTTGAGAAATTTTTGGAGGAATACTTGCTGAGTTATGAGCTTTTCTCTAACTGCCAGAAATCTGTTTGATTTCCAAGTGTTAACCCCGTTTGTCACGTGACCCTTGGTTACAGATGGCACAGCCCGTGCACGTGGCAGTCGGTACGGAGGGCACCACCTACTCACGGTGCCTTCACTACGAGAGTTTTCCAGCTGTGTTGTGGGACACTCTGCGCTCTTTCGGGTACCAGTCGCCGCCGGTTTATGCGGGCCGTGCGTACCAGGACCATGGGATTCCGCGGAGCCGCGTACACGTGCGGGTACCCCCGCCTCCGGATCAGCCACAGTGGCCGCTGTTGGAGGTAGTGGCTGAGGGACACACGCTCCACGACGCCTGGGAGTTTGCAGCATTGCAGACCTTGACCCAGTTCTACCGGGCACACCCTCTTGAGATTGTGCTAGACCCGATTGGGTTGTTCCCTGCCCGGGATACGAGGGACCCGGACTGGTTGGATCGTATGGAGCATATGGACTTGCTCGGGCTTATGGATCCTTAGCGCACGATTTTTGTTTCAGCTCGTTGCCTGAATGTGTTCTACATGATGGTTGAGCTGTAGAGCCGAGCGATGGCTACGGTGATTGGGATGGCAGTGGCCAACCAGGTTGCCTTGTCTACTGTGCAGAGTGGCATGGTGGACCAGTCGCTCGTTTGGAGGAAGAGATTGTGGATATGGAGCACGATATGGAGATCTTGGCTGACCAGTTCTATGATGTGAACATGGAGCTGGCGAACGCCAATGAGCACCTGCAGGAGTATCACGATGAGCTTAATGCCATCCATGCCTTAGGGGTGCAGCTGGACGAGCCGATGGCCCAGGAGGAGGAGCCTGAGGAGATCGAAGGCTTTTCGAGCATGGACTATGAGAATGCCTCACCGCAGCCTCCAGTTGGTGATGCTCACTCTCCGGTCCTTAGCTTTGACTCCGTGGGCAACCTCGACGACTTCTAGCTATGGCAAACTAAGTTGAGCGGTTCTATTTTTGTTTTTGATTGTACTCCTCGGCGACCTATATTTTTGGCCAATGATATAATAGGTTAGTCTTGAGTTGAGTACTCCTCCTGTATTTTAAGACCAGCAATGAAATGATCTTAGTGAAAGCAGTTCCTATTTTTCGTTCCCTTTTGACTCGACTTCTGACACTTTGCGACACGTCATGGATGTCAAGAGTGTGGGTTTTGGTGCGGTGAACACACCCGTTTCCTGAGGGCCTGTCCAAAGTTGACTGACCCCGAGTTGCGAGGTCGAACGCGCCCGACCCCCTCGCGGCAGGTCTCCGCCTCGCCCGACCCCGGGATGAAAGGCTCCGTTTCGCCCGACCTCGTGTTGAAAGGTCTCCGCCTCGTCCGGCCCCGTGTTGAGAAGCTCCGTATCGCCCGACCCCGGCAACAAAGGTCGGAATTAGTGGGACCCCGAGGATAAGGTTTTGGCTCGCCCAAGGGTGTGTGCAGACCAACCAGGGAGAAACCGGATCTTGTGGACCCTACAAAACGTGGATCAAAATACCTTTCCGATCGGTAACAAGGATAAAATGACGCTGCAGAAATGGGCCAGTTGCTAGCTAAGTTTTGTGCACCTCCTTAATAAGGATATGTCTTGGGTTGCAAAAGTTGCATTTGCGGAATTAACACATACATTCCCACATTATTTGGAATACTTCTGAGGTTATGGAACTAATGGAAAGGTGAATCTTGCAGATGGCGCATCGCACACGCTCCATCTCCGTTCCCAGTGGCAGCAAGGTGCCTCCCCCACCTCCGCCTCCGACCACCCTCGAGTCGATCTTGGCATCCCAGACCGAGCTGTTGAGGCACATCGCTCAGGGGTAGCAGCAGCAGCCCCAAGGAGGAAGGGCCCATCATCAGCCACATGTTGCTCGCTATGAGGATTTTCTGGGGACCCAGCCTCCTCTGTTTCACAAGACGGAGGACCCACTTGACGCCGATGCCTGGATTCGCGCTATCGAGTCCAAGTTCTCCCTTCTCACCGCATATTGCCCGGATGAGAACAAGGTTCGGTTCGCCGCGCAGCAGTTGCGTGGTTCTGCTCTCCTGTGGTGGGAACACTACCACGCCATGCAGCCGGCCGACCACGTCGTCGGCTGGGAGGAATTCAAGACGGCGTTCAGGGGCCATCACATCCCTGAGGGTCTTCTGGAGCGCAAGCTCAACGAGTTCCTGGCTCTCACCCAGGGAGGCCGCGATGTCCTGCACTATGCGCAGGCTTTCAACGACCTGTGTCGCTATGCAGGCTATCATGCGGACTCCGATGAAAAGAAGAGGGACCGCTTCCGCAGAGGCTTGAGTTTGGAGCTGAAGGAAAGGCTGAACCCCATCAAAGTGGGTTCCTACAATGAACTGGTGAACCTGGCAATTTCCCAGGAAGATTGCATGAAGGCTCTCAAGGCCGACATGAAGAGAAAGGCCCCAATGCCGGCACCCAGCCCGCCTGCCCAGAAGTACAGAATGGTTCCCCCACAAGCGCCTCGCAGGCCTGCACAGCCTGGGAGATGGGTTGCTCGACCTCCACCGCAGGCAGCACCTCGCTTCCCCGGTTTCCAGCCGCAAGGGCCCCGCCCTACTCTCCCGATGCCACTGCGCCCGGTCACTGGAAACCGCTGTTTCACTTGCGGGAACTCAGGACACTTCGCCAAGGACTGCCCCCGCAACCAGAATCAACGACCCGGTCAAAGCAATACACTGGGCAACAAGGGGAAGAAGCCAAAGGTGCAGGTCTGACAAGGCAGGCTGAACTTCACCACCCTTGCTGAACTCCCAGAGGGCGCACCAGTGATGACGGGTACCTTTTCTATCTGTGATCGACCCGTCCTTATTCTTTTTGATTCAGGAGCATCCCATAGTTTCATTGGGACTAGAATCAGTGCTAAGTGTGGGTTAGATTTCTGTCACACCAAAGGTACCTACATAATCTCTACCCCGGGTGGAAAGGTAGCTTCACACCAAGTGAGCCGCAAAGTACCTATCCAGTTAGGGAGAACCCTTCTTAAGGAAGACCTGCTTACCCTTGGGATAGAAGGAATAGATGTTATCTTGGGTATGGATTGGATGACCCGACACCGAGTGACCCTAGATATCCCTGCCAGGGCAATCCATATAAATTCACCCAAGTATGGTAGCTCCACTATACACTTACCTCCCCGAGAGTGCCAAACTTCTTGTGCCTATCCCGTGTCTGAAGCCCGTTTGGAAGATATCCCAGTAGTGTGCGAGTACACGGATGTGTTTCCAGACGATTTGCCAGGTATGCCGCCTGAGAGAGACATCGAGTTTGCCATTGAGTTGCAACCAGGTACCGCCCCAATCTCAAAGAGACCATACCGGATGCCACCAGCCGAACTGGCAGAAATGAAAGCTCAGTTGCATGATTTGTTGGAAAAGGGTTTTATTCGCCCAAGTACATCACCTTGGGGTTGCCCCGCCTTGTTTGTGAAAAAGAAGGATGATAGTCTGTGAATGTGTGTGGACTACCGACCTCTCAATGCGGTGACGATAAAGAACAAGTACCCCCTACCCCGCATTGATGTTCTGTTCGACCAATTAGCTGGAGCTAGAGTGTTTTCCAAAATTGACCTTCGTTCTGGCTACCATCAAATCAAGATCCGCCCGTGCGACATTCCAAAGACTGCCTTTTCGACACGATATGGACTCTACGAGTACTTAGTCATGTCATTTGGGCTTACTAATGCACCGGCTTATTTCATGTACCTCATGAATTCGGTGTTTATACCCGAACTTGACAAATTCGTCGTGGTATTCATTGACGACATCTTGGTGTACTCGAAGAATGAACAAGAACATGCAGAGCACCTACATACTGTACTCCAACGCTTAAGAGACCACCAACTCTATGCCAAGTTCTCTAAGTGTGACTTTTGGCTGGACAGTGTTAAATTCTTGGGACACACCATATCCAGAGACGGTATAGCAGTAGACCCAAGCAAGGTGCAAGAAGTAATGGACTGGAAGCCGCCCACTTCAGTTCATGCCTCGCGAGCGTTACGGCCACATGAGTTGAACTACCCTACTCATGATCTTGAGTTAGCGGCAGTCGTTCATGCTCTGAAAATGTGGAGGCATTATCTCATGGGAACCCGATGCAACCTCTATACAGATCACAAGAGTCTTAAGTATATATTCACTCAAGCAGACCTCAATATGCGTCAGCGGAGATGGTTAGAATTAATCAAGGATTATGACCTAGAAGTGCATTATCACCCAGGAAAAGCCAACGTAGTTGCAGATGCACTCAGCCGCAAGATCCATTGTAACTGCTTATCGGCGGTTAATTATGCCGAGACCCTGTGTCACGAAATGGCTAAACTCAACTTGGAAATTGTTCCACACGGCACCTTAAGTCATATTTCTCTGGAGCCCACCCTGCTTGACCAAATAATTCTAGCACAGCTAGAGGACAAAGAGATAAACCTTATGAAAGCGAAACTTGCACAGGAGGACGAAGGATATAAACGTTTCCGACGGGATTGGAAAGGAGTGGTACTTTATGAAACTCGACTTGTAGTTCCAAATGATCCTGAGCTTAAGAAACAAATTCTGGACGAAGCACACCTGTCCAAGTTCTCGATTCACCCCGGCAGTACCAAGATGTATCACGACCTCCGACAAAATTTCTGGTGGAGTGGGATGAAACCCGATATTGCTCGATATGTTTCAGAGTGCGATACCTGTCAGCGAGTTAAGGCAAGCCACTTGAGGGTAGCTAGCCCCTTGCAGCCGCTGCCTATTCCCTCGTGGAAATGGGAAGACATAAGCATGGACTTTATAGTCGGACTACCCAATACCTCCCGCAAGCATGACTCCATATGGGTTATAGTAGACCGACTAACCAAAACGGCACATTTCCTTCCAGTACACACCACCCACACCATACAGAAATATGCAGAACTGTACCTTGATCGGATTGTTTCCTTGCATGTGTACCTAAAACGATCATCTCTGATCGAGGTAGTCAGTTTGTAGCACGCTTTTGGGAGCAGTTGCAGTTTTCACTTGGCACGAAATTGATCCGCAGTTCCACATATCACCCTCAGACCGATGGGCAAACAGAAAGGGTTAATCAGATTTTGGAAGATATGTTGCGCGCCTGTGCTATTCATTATGACAACAACTGGGATAAGTGTTTGCCATTAGCGGAATTCTCCTACAACAATAGTTACCAAGCTAGCCTGAAAATGGCACCTTTCGAGGCCTTGTATGGACGTAGATGCCGAACCCCACTGAGCTGGTCGCAACCCGGAGAGAGAACGGTGTATGGACCTGACCTGGTCATAGAGGTCGAAGAAAAAGTGAGAGTCATCCGTGAAAATCTCAAGGCCGCCCAATCTCGACAGAAGAGCTATTTTGATCAAAGAAGAAGACCCATCCAATTTAAGGTTGGAGATTTTGTATACCTACGGGTTTCACCGACCAAAGGCGTACAACATTTTGGAGTAAAGGGAAAGTTAGCTCCGTGCTATATTGGTCCCTATGAGATCGTAGAGGCGTGTGGACCCGTAGCGTCCCGAGTAAAACTTCCAGAGAAGATTGCAGCGATACACGATGTTTTCCATGTCTCGCAACTCAAGAAGTGCATCAGGATTCCAACTGAGATCATTACCCCGGAAGAATTGGAGATTGAACCTGATTTATCATATAAGGAGTCTCCAGTTAAGATTCTCGATCGGAAGGAAAGACACACTCGTCGGCAAATGGTCAAGATGTACAAAATTCAGTGGAGTCACCATACGGAAGATGAAGCGACATGGGAGACGGAAGAATATCTCAACGCTAACTTCCGCGATTTTCTTTTCGATCGAGGAGGTACGTTGCACCAGCCACACTAGTTCTTTCTGCACTTGAATCTCGGGGCGAGATTCCTTTAAGGGGGGTAGGCTGTAACAACTCTACCTAAATTAAGTACTTTTAACTCTAAACCAATGATAAATCCTTAATTTAAGAAGTGAAATGACCTTTATAAACCTAAGAAGCTCTTTTTGGAGTTCGAATTAAAGCTTGAATTTTTTTATATACAAACTTAAGTTTCTGCCCAAATAAGAGTTGTAAAACTTTTAAATTCCAACAACTTTTGTTAAAGGCACCTTGACTAATTCGGAGTGGAAGGGAGTCAAAAATAGCAACCAAAGACGGCTTTCCTAAAGGACCCTGAAAATCTCTTTAAGTCCTGGAATTCGAGTTTTCCTCCATCTTTGCAAGATTTCATCTCCCGTTTTCCTATCTAAACTCGAGTCAGAGCCTTAATGAAAGTTGTAGTACCTCAAGAGTGTTCCAACTTCGTTACAGTGACCCAGATCCAAATCGGACCCGAACTTGTTCAAAATCCCGGTCAAAGTGAGGTAAACCAGTCAACTCACCCCGGATGCCTTAAATCCTAAGTCTGGAATCCCAGATTTTTGGCTAGCTTTGGCCGGAAATATCTTTGAATCCTTTCACAATCTAAACCAACACCTTGACCAAAGTTTGAAGAACGACCAGAGTTGAACAAGTTTGTTTAAGGGAGTTTCGGGAGTTGTGTTGAAAGATTCGGAGAAGGATCGCTCCAAAGCTGGTCGGGCTTGCTGCCTGAAGGGAGCCTCGACGCCCGCGCGCCCGAGCATGTTCGCTCGCGCGCCGCGCGCCGCGTTGCCGCCGGCCACCAGCAGCTCGTCGGCGCCCTATCACCAGCGCGACAGTGACAGGACGAGAGCCACGGCGCCCAACCCGTGCCCGCGACAGGACGGAGCGAGCGCAGGGCGAGCCAATTGCCGGCCGCGCGTAGGTCGCCTTCCACCTGCCACGGCTCTGCTCCGCCAACCCTGTTCCGCCCGTTCGCCGAGAAAGCTGAGACGCCCACGACATCCCGCGCCTCCGCCCGCTCGCCCAACCCCCACGGTAGCCTTTCCGCCTCGCTCGCCCGATAGACCGGAAGCCCTAGACGCGCGCCGCCCAAGGCCAATCGCCGCCGAAGACCACCCGGAGCTCTGCCTCCCCTGCCCAATGGTGTCGTCGGCCAATGGCCGCCTTGCCCGCGCACTTGCGGCTCCCGGCTTTATCCTTTCCTCACCGGAGCCCCGCCTCGACCCTCTGCGCCACCCCGGCCCTATAAAAGGGAACCCCCTCACCGGCAATGCCACCCCTTGCCACCGCCCGCACCTGCGCCGCCGCTTTCTCCTCTGCGCCCCGCTTTCTCCTCTGAGCCACCGCTTTCTTCCCGCGCCGCCGCTGAGCTTCCGTGGAGTTCACCCCTTTGCGCCACCCCCACACTCCGGCAACTTCGCCGCCACCCTCAAGCCGTTTCTCCCAACACACCAGCCGCCCGCTCCTCCGCGCGGTACTCGAGCTTGCTGGTGTCCGCAAGAAGCACCGCCGCCGCCGGACCACCATCGAAGTCTCGCCGCTGCCCAAGCGTTAACGCGTACGACTCCCCGCCCCAGCCTACTCCTGTTCGGCCCCAAGGCTTCACCGGTAGACCTGGAGGTAAGCTACTTAACCTCCCTGTCCTTTCCGTCTCGCCCGACCCCTGTCCTTTTCGTTTAGCCCGACCCCTGTCCTTTTTCGTTTCGCCCGACCCCTATCCTTTTCGTTTCGCCCGACCCCTGTCCTTTTTCGTTTCGCCCGACCCTTTGTTTCGGTTCGCCCGACCCCTGTCCTTTTCGTTTCGCCCAACCCCTGTCCTTTTTCGTTTCGCCCGACCCCTTTGTTTCGGTTCGCCCGACCCCTTTTCTTTTCATCTCGCCCGACCTTTTCCTGTTCGCCTCGCCCGACCCTGCCAAGTTTCGCCGACCCTTTCTCCGCCTCGCCCGAGGGCTCGGTTGTAACTTTTTCTTTGACCCGAGGGTATCGGTGAAATATTTTCGGAGATTCCTCTGTGTTGAGTCTGAGGACCTCGGTACGGTTTTCCTTAAGCCTGAGGGTCAGACCCTAAGTTTTTCCCCAATCCGACCCTCTCATCTTGCTCTCCACCAACAGAAGTTGAACTCCCCCACCTTTCCTGTAGCTTTGCTACAAGTGTCCGTGTTAAAATATGAGTGTGTTGAAATAACCATCCAAAATTTTTAACCCCTGCATTGCATTTCCGTGTAGAGTTGAATCTCGCCGACGGAACGTACGAGCTTCATCCAGCACCGGAAGAAGACCATGCCGAGGAACTGCATCTCTGCGAAGAAGAGCCCGAACCGGAGCAAGACCCCGAGGACCCGCAAGCTTTTTTGAAGGCGTGTAAGGCAAGCTTTTTCGATCAAGTTGACTTGCTTAAAGTGCATAATCGCGTGTAAGGCGACTTCAATGCATTTTAGTCAGGTTAATTTGGGCGGTTCCGCCACACTCTCCTCTTCTCTAGGCCCTTGTTTAGTTCACCCCCAAATTCCAACTTTGGCACTATGCAAAAAGAAGATTTTCCATCACATCAAATTTGCGGTACATGCATGGAGTACTAAATGTGGACGAAATTAAAAAATAATTACACAGTTTTTTTTTTATTTTGTGAGACGAATCTTTTTAGCCTAATTAGTCAATATTTGGACAATAATTCACAAATATAAACGAAACGCTACATTGTTGTTCCCCTTGAGTCTTGCCGCACAAATCAAGTGCCGCCCACAACATACTTCCACTAATCTCCAATGCAAAATGGATTGCTAATCCATGCTACTTCACAGATCCAATGTTGCAGCTTCGGATTGTTGCAAAGGGAGCTCGGATTGAAGGACCTCGCCCGACTCGGTCACCGCAGCGCATAGCCGCGCGGGACGAGGACGCGGGGGCGGCGGTGGAGGCCGAGGCGCACCGGCGCGGGAAGCGCGGCGGCGCCGCCACGGCCCGGCACTGCGCGCGGCAAGGGTGCGGGTCTCGCGGTCCAGCGCGGCGGCTGGGTGCAGGGAGCGCCCGGGGGCGAGGATGGCGGACCCGGCGGCCGCGCGTCGGGTCACGGCGCGACACTGGGCCAGCGCGCATGGATTTAGGACAGCCATAGGACGTCCCCGACCGGGGGGGGGGGGGGG
>NC_028450.1:15022778-15093686 GCF_000263155.2 Setaria italica | reverse complement strand
GACGAGCCCCTGGACTGAGACCGATGAGGGCTCGGGCGGCTCCGCGTTGGCGGGCAACGACGACGTGTCCGGCGAGCTGCGCGACCGCGTGGAGCAGCTCGAGACCGAGGCAGGCAAGCCTCCGCTGTCACCATGGTGGCAGCGGCCCACCCGTTCGCCGGCGGCGGCCTCGCCCTCGCCTTCGCCCTCGAGGTGTATCTGGAGGTGCGGATGCTCGGGCGGGAGGCGGCGTCGCTGCGCCTGACGACGGCCGCTCGACCTGGCCGTGCAGCACGCGTGCGTGTGCGGCGTGGGCGGAGCTATCGTGCAGGACGCCGTCTTCGACGCGCCCGCCACGCTGCCTCCGCACCGCGCTGCTCCACAAGCTGCAGCGGAAATCAAAGAAAGATGGAAAGAAGGAAGGCAGGGGTATATTCATCTTTTTTCATAAAAGTTAACACTTTGACGGCAATGGCACACAGGGATGGGAAATTAGAATCAATGACACTGATCATAGAAGGGATATGTATAGCTTTCAATAGCATAGAAGGAATTTACACATCTTCCAAACCAGACCCCACATCTTTGAATTCTCACAAAGTACATATAGTTCGTACAAGTATTCGTGGTCAAAGTAAAACCATAGTGACGACATACATGGCCATGGCATAAACAAGCTGCAAAGTAACCAAAGGGCGAGTCCCTTTCAGCGCGTGACGGAGAATGTAAAACCAGGTGATGGCTGATGGGATCCTTAAGGCCTCGTTCGGTAGGAGTGGATTTTTTCCACAGCTGCTTTCATTCCAGGTCTGGATCGAGTGGATCCTGATCTGTCACTAAATCCTGGTGATCCGTCAATTTCTTGTTCGGCTGAACAAAGAATGAATCCATGTCATGTAGAGCATACGGAGTACCAAAGCACAACATATGGAGCATCAGGCAAACATACGGAGTACCAGAAACAGTAAGCCAGGACTACTGGAGTATGGTTTTGAAACACAACACCTCTCTCTAAATGGTAGCTGCAAGGACTCAAACCAGAAAGTAGAAGAAATTACATCTTAGACGACTGCAGATCACACCAGGCACGATAGGGACACCACACGCACGAGGTCCGGCCTCAACATCACCTGGATGCCCAAAAGCAAAAGGAAATTAAAGCAACAATTTACTGGAAGCATCAAGAAGCGACGATACTAGTAAGCAAGAAGATATGTAAAAGACATGAGATACAATTACAGCAAGTTGGGATAATTTTTTTTTTTTTTGAAACGAGCCAGCAGGAGAGCTGCTGCTATATTAAAAGAGAGGAAAAGCCCGACGGGCCGTATACAAACGTACTATACAAGCTGTACACTCGTATCCCCGAAACGGGGAGGCAGAACTCCGCTATGACAACTAGTACAAAACAGGACACTCAACCTAAGAGAAAGTCCCCCAAGTGTTTAGCTCCCGCAGCAACCCACATCACAGCTTGGTTCTTGATGCTGTCGGTTATCTGGGTAACTGTCTTGTGTTTGTGTTGGAAGACCCTCCGATTTCTCTCTAGCCAGATTTCCCAAAGAACGAGTATAATTAGGGTCCGCAACCCTTTCCCCCCGTTCCCCTCGGCCACCGCAACCCAAAGAACAAGTTGGGATAATGGCTTCATATCATCGTGAACTTATGATTGAGAACTACTACGGTATCAACCTGAGATGCAGAGCACTATGCATTTCAGCAATAAAGGTAGCGCGCACATTTTCTTTAGGTTCTGAACAAACTGATGGAATATCATCATATATAGTTCCCATTAATAAACATTACTAGGTCTACTGATTTTTGCATCAATAATCATCTGCACAGCAATGCAAAATGCAGAACTGTACTATGTGTATTCTGAAATCCATCAAAAACTCAAGCTGAGAACAAATGCAGTCTACATCTGCTAGTGTTAAACAACCAGCATTATGCACAGATGAGAATCAGAGATCACACAGTAAAATAAAAAAAAAAGCGCAAGGGGAGACTCCAACTACTTCCAGAAGAACTACAAGAACTTCCAAACTTACTGCACGGCGGGCCAGTACTACCCCAGTTGCTGCTGCCGAGTGTCTAGGGACCCAAATCTAGCGCAAGAATTCACCACCACCCCACATAACTGAAATCTAGCGCAAGAAATTGCAGTAGACTGCTAGAATCTATAAAATCTGAGAAGGGATCGATTGGATTCAGCGGATTTCTTCTAGGGTTAGAAAGGGAGAGGAATTGATTGGATTCAGCGGATTTGTTTGACCATATATATAGCAAACCAGATCGAAAAAACGCACCTAGCCAGCGTGCTCTACCTCACCGGCAACAGCGGCAACTACACCAAGAACCGGCCGGGAGAGGGAAAGGAAGAGAGGGCGGTGCTTACCGGTGAGAAGACGGCGGAGAGGATCGCCGTCGGGGTGCGCCGCGCCGCCATGCCATCACCTCGTGCCGGCACCTCGTCGCCTCGCGCGCCGCCAGCTCTCCCCCGCGCCGCTAGCTCTTCCCGCGCTGTGGAGTCGTGAAGGATTCGATCCAGAGGGGAGGGGGTGGGGTTTCAATCCGGGCCAGAAAGTTTCCGAGTGGGGGAAGGTCAAACCGGGCCGGACCGAAACAAACAATACTTCCAAAGCATGCCTGATTTCGAAACGGACCGCTTCAAACTACCTAGAATAAGCCCCGGAACGCCCGTTCCGAGGAAACCGAACGGGCCCTAAATAGTCGAGCACGGAGCATCCCTAGCATTAGCAATTAGCAAACGTTCTCGCACCCCTGATCATGTGGCGCCCACGTCCTCCTCCGCGGTGTCCACGAGATCCTTTGAGCAGGGTGCCCACCAACTCGGCTCGAACAGGGTGCAGAAATCGGCTTTACACAGCCGTGACTCCTTGGGGAAGCTGCCACATAAAAAACGCAATTCTTTCAGCATGGTTGAATGGTTCCAAGCTGAAAGTTGCTCACCGACTCACATCACGAACAGGAGTACGCGCTGGGATGGAAACTGGAAAGTGCGCCAAAGGGACGATCCGAACATCAAGGCTTATTTTGACTCGCTTAACAGCCTTACAGCGGCTTCCGTTTCCCCTGCTCCGAAGCAATGGAGATTACCCCCAAGAATCCAAAATCATCTCCTCCCGATTCGTCCCTAAAGTCTTTCTTTGCGTACAAGTGGTTGCTACTTATCCAGAGGCGGGCAGAGAGTCCTCAATCCGGAGGATGCGGGCCGGCCAAAAGTCCACATGCGCATGCCCTCGCGCGTTTCCGAGAGTCAAAGGCGGCACCGTACGGCGGATGGATTCCCGGCCCGGCCCTACCGCCGGTTCTGAACGGCGACTTGTGTGGCATTCGTGCTTGTCTGAGGTTGGCGTGGCTTGCGGAACGGCGAGGGGCCAGTGGTAGAAGGAGATGGCCATGGCACCAAACAATAAACTTCTAGGAGTACCTGTGTAGGATAAACTTTGTAGGAATGCCGGCAAGTGAAATTTGTTTGGTTTGGTCACGAATCTGGATGGATCTTTTTGGCATCGTGCTGACACAACCGACAACAGCCGTCTGATTGATTGTTACACGCGCGCTCCCCAGTGACTAGAGGACACGCACGAGGCAGCTTGGGAATGTGCGAATGGTTGCCTACTCGCGCGTACGGAGTAGGCATCTCGCTTCAGGCGAATCGTATCGTAGCGTCGGTC
This sequence comes from Setaria italica, assembly GCF_000263155.2. Taxonomy (NCBI): domain Eukaryota; kingdom Viridiplantae; phylum Streptophyta; class Magnoliopsida; order Poales; family Poaceae; genus Setaria; species Setaria italica. The sequence continues at coordinate 15,090,006 of NC_028450.1, read as the reverse complement.
GGCGTGGGAATAGGTTGGTAGAATCAACGACCGTCCGGCAGCGTTCCTCGACAAGAGAGAGCTAAGCCGGAGTAGCAGGCGGTGCGTGTGCACGCGTGCGTACGTGGGCGCCGCGAGAGACCCGTTCGCCGTCTTTTACCAATTGATCGCTCGTCTACTAGTATTTTTTTTTCAATTTCCTCCTGTACGGACGGTGAATGTTCTTGACAAGAACATGCTGTACAGTTGTAGGTATCCTACGGACTGCCGCGTTCGCTAGGATTTGTTCTTACTGCCTGTACTGTACTAGTAGTAGTTCTTAACTGACGACTGTGAACTTACCAAACTGACCGACGAAGTCTCGTCCTGCAACTTTTACGAAATGGTTACGGTCGAGTTCGCGTAATCACACGTTTGAGGAGAATTCCGAGTCGAGCTCTGTGGAAAATTCGTGGAACCAGGCACACACAGATGCGCTTCCCAGCAGGTGCCGGCAATGACGCAATCTCACGCCATGTTACCCACTACTAGCACTCTAGCAGGAGTATTCAACACGCGGGAGCCGTGTTCGCCTGGCTTGACTCTTCCCAGCGTGTGCCACGGAAGATTGTACGCACTATAGGCCACTGATGAGGCAGCTTCACACATGTTTCATTCAGAGGATCCGTACGTGCAGTGGAACCAGCAAGGATCGCACGAATCACCCTTTGGGCTTTGGTTGAGGCCTGACCGCCTGAGGGAGGGTAACGTCGGTTTGAAGGTTAAACATGCCCTTGTTCAACATCAAGAAAAAGACTGAACTTGTGCTCCTATAATCACGATGGCACAAGAACTCACGATAGGACTTGTACGATTTTCCACGTATAGGGAAAATGCTCTAACATACTCCCTCTGTCTCAAAAAGAATACAACTCCTGCTTCTTAAGGAGTCAAACAATTCCAATTTTAACCAAATTTATAAAAAATATTAACATTCACATCTTCAAATAAATTTAATATGAAAATATATACATGATTAATCTATTGATATTTATTTTGTTCCAGTACTATAAATTTAGTTAAATTTAAAATTATTTGACTTCTCATAGAGAGAGAATTGCATTCTTTTTGACCCGGAGTACCTCTCGTCCAAATATCTCTCTCCTTTTCCCCGTTCATCCAGAGTCCATAGAAAAAAAGTCAACTCTAGCTTCCACGTCAGCTTCCTCGTTTCAGTACTAAGGGGGGAAAGCAGAGCAGGATGACGCGATTAGTTCCGTGACACTCGTGTGACGCGATGATATTCATTCACGGCATCACTCCTTTCTGCCACCTCCCCCTCCCCCCTTGCCTCGCAATAAATTCGGCCAGCCAGCCATCCATCCATCCATGATCCATCCCCGGCCGCTGGACCTGCACTGCGCACCGCCGGCACCGGCGGTGCACGCCCATCCAATCCGATCCGGGAAGGACGGACAGCGCGGCACCTCTGCTGCTTTCCCTTCTCCTCTCCACCACGTAATTAACGCCAGCTCATGCAGTAGGGGGGGCGGAGCGCTTCTCCCAGGTCCCAGCCCAGGTCACCGCGGCTGCGATCTCCATCTGACGGACCTGCTGATCTGATCTCGCCGAGCAACGGAGCAAGGGGAAAACGACCGGGAGCTGCCTGCGCACGGTCTCCACCAGGACGGGGACGGGAGGGAAGGGGGGAAGCTGACAAGAGCTAGCGCTGACGCGGCAGACCAACCCAACGTCCCAACCAACCCCCACGCCCGTCGCCCGCGCCCCTACGAATTGACAAACCCCGTGGACGCAGAGCGGCGGTCAGGTGGTCTTTTTACTGTGCCAGGACTCGCTTTCCAACTTCCAAGGCCGCCCTGGCATTTCTGATTAGAGAAGTTTTTGTTGTTGGGCGTCAGAAACACGGTACAGAGAATATCTTGGCCCTTGTTTACTTGGTGAATTTGGGAGGTGCCAAATTACTGTAGCAACACTGTAGCGTTTCGTTTGTATTTGTGAATTATTGTCCAAATATTGACTAATTAGGCTCAAAAGATTCGTCTCGCAAAGTACAACAAAACTGTGCAATTAGTTTTTGATTTCGTCTACATTTAGTACTCCATACATGTACCGCAAGTTTGATGTGATGAGGAATCTTCTTTTTGCATAGTGCTAAAGTTGGAAGTTTTGTGGGAAGTGAACAAGGGCTTGGTAGCAGTCACAGCGTTCGTTGTTGGAAATTTCTAATGATCGTTGAACAGTCAGGTCCTACTTGCCTGGTTTTGGACAACTAAAATCACTGTGCTAGCACTATAGCATACTGTAGCATTTCGTTTGTATTTGTGAATTATTGTCCAAATATTGACTAATTAGGCTCAAAAGATTCGTCTCGCAAAGTACAACCAAACTGTGCAATTAATTTTTGATTTCGTCTACATTCAGTACTCCATACATATACCGTAAGTTTGATGTGATGGGGAATCTTCTTTTTGCATAGTACCAAATTTGAAATTTTAGGGTAACTAAAGGTCTCGGTCGCCCTGGACAGAGATACAGTAGTAGTATACTTGCTACAGAATCTCAATCATTCTGCTGCGTCGATTGAACGTCCGAAGAAAAAAAACTGAATGAAAAGAAAAGGGCTTCTGATTTGATTTCTGTATAAAATATCTGCTCCGAAAGGGAAATCCACTGACTGAAAAGAATCCATTGTGTAAATCATGCAAAATTCTTTAGATAACTGTGTACAGACGAAACAAATGGTAAAAACCACTAGGCTGTTCCTACTTAGTTCCCAATCTCTGCTTGGAGATTGAGTACTTTGTTTTTTTTAACTAGCTTTGTGTACTCGCTACCATCATTTCCAACCCAAAATTTCTACACCCAATTAGCCTCCCAATCAGCTATTACTACATATTGTTGAACATAATCAATCAAACTGAGGAGTGGCCTCGCCGTCGCCGTCACCGTCGCCGGCGGCTACACCTCGGCGCACCGCCGCGGCGCGAACCCCAGCCGGTTCCCCTTCAGGTCGTACACCAGGTGGAAGTTCTGCTGCTGGAAGTTGCCGATGATGGACATGCCGGAGCGCGGGGTGCCCAGCACCGCCAGGCACATGACGTCGTCGTCCAGCCGGATGAAGTAGTTCTCCGCCGGGAAGTCCCACACGGCGCCGTCGGCGAACGCCAGCGTCAGCTCCGGCACCTCCGGCCGCTCCACGCCGGACACGTTGTAGCACGGGTTCAGCACCGGGAAGTCCCGGATCAGCGGGTACGACCTGCCCATGCGCTCCATGAACGCCCGCCGGATCACCTGGTACGTCGGCTCGGCAAAGTAGCTCAACGTCGTGCCGGAGTCGATAATCGTGCCGCCGGACCCGTCCTTGGACACGCCCCACGTGTCCGAGCTGATGTTGAGGAGCTCGCCGCCGACGAGCACGCCCTTGAGCTGCACGTAGTAGAACGTGTCCGCCGGCGAGGAGGCCGGCGCGAACGCCGTGTAGTTCAGCCGCGGGTGCGCCAGCAGCAGCGCGTCGTCGTCGCCGAACACCACCTTGCTGGCGACGTCACTGCCGTGGTCAACGAGGCAGTAGGAGAAAGTGTGGCCGTACACGGCGCGGAGCTGGGACGCGAAGGAGAGCGGGCCCCGGCCGAGCCCGAGCAGCCCCGCCGCGCCGTGGAAGAGGCCGCGGTTCCGGTGCCCGCACCCGAACACCACGCCGTCGACGCGCCGGGACGCGCCGGGGGCCGTGAGGTTGACGGTGAAGGACTCGAGGGCCAGGTCGCCGGTGGTGTTGGACTGGTCGCCGTACCAGTAGTAGTAGGGGCAGGGGTCCTCGCCGGGGCGGTGGCACGCTCTCGGCGCCTCCGGCGGCGCCACGAGGCCGCATCGCTGGTCGCCGCAGGTCACGTTGCGGTAGGAGGAGGACGCCGCGGGGTCGAACACCGGCCCGCGCTGCTCGAAGCAGTCCAGGCACGGCGCGCACTGCAGCCAGTTGAGGTCGCTGCCGGTGTCCATGATCATCTGGAACCGCCGCGGCGGCGTGCCGACGTACACGTCCATCAGGTACTCGCCGGACCCGACCGCCACGCCGGACTCCACCGTCGCCACCAGCCGCTCCGACAGCGCGCGCCGCGGGGAATACGCCCGCTCGCCGCCGGCCCGTGCCGCCGCCCTCCGGTGCATCGTCTCGATGCGGACCGCGTCCTTCTGGGCCGAATCCAAGAACGAGTCTTTCCGCGTCCAGCCCGCCGCCGCGGCGCGACGGGTCATCTGCAGCTTCAGCGATGGGGATAGGCTCGCCGGCTGCGTCTGCTCATCCCTCGCCTCCTCGGCTACCACCAGCTTGCCGTCGCAGCCGGTGTCGCTGACGGCGGTGTTGAACGGCGGGAACTCGATGCCAAACAGGGGCGAAGAAGAGTTGAGCTTGGCGATGCCAGCTGACGCCACCAACGGCGAGAGGAGGACCAAGAACAGGAGCAACGAGCTCTCCACGGGCTGCGCCATGGCTGCGGTGGGCGGATGGGCTAGTCCTTCATGGAACAGCAGGCGGCGGCTGCGGTGGTGGTGAGAGGGGGAAGCGGAGGAGGTTGGTGGTGGTGGAGTTTGGGGTAATATAAAGAAAACAACGCGGGTTGGGAGGTGAAGACGAATTGGGAGGAGAAAGGGGGAAGGAGGTGCGCGGGTTTTGAACACGGCGAGGAGGCGAGGCGGGGTTGGAATCGGCGAATGTTGGGGACGGTGGCCGTGGAAAAACGCGGTTTTGTCCACCGGGAAGACGACCAGAGATGCCCAACGAACGAGAACCCCTTCCCCAAGTAGTATATTGTTTCTGCTTTTCCTCAGCGAGGGTTTCTTTTTTTTTTTGTTGCAAGTATGCAAATGCATAAACTTGTAATTTCTGAAAGTAAAAAAATCCTTAAATTTTGTTTTCTTTATTGATTTGTATATATGTGTAAGCACTAAAGTTATTTACTCAGGGCAAAATGGTTTGGTAATTTCAAATTTGAGTCTTCTGCATCGCGTTGGAACGTGTAACTGTGATTTTTTGTATGCAGCATACATCTATTCATGGTCGGATACCACAAACCAAACATTCTTTTTTAAAAAAATTATTAATTTTCTTACTAATATTTTTGCATGACAGTACAATCCGCGGTTCCTCTCGAGGAAGGGAACTATGCAAGCGATGCGATCAGTAAAAAAAGATCTATTGACAACATAATTTTTCAATGTCCCGTTGTGATAAACCACATAACTTTTGTATGGTCGAGGGTGGTGCCATGTGATTGTAGCGAGTCCTTTGAATCAAGTGGGGTTAAGAGGAATTTTTTTATTTCAACCTTTTTAATCTAAAATTTTAAAAATAGTCTAGGTCAAATTAAAATTACAAGAAGTAGCTCTTTTGGTCGTGCCACGTAGCTTGGCGTGACTAATAATTGAGTTGCGCCAAAGCATGTGGCGTGACCAACCCACCAAGCTGGCGCGGCGCGCGGGATGGCTAGGCTGGCTGCTAAGGTGGCTAGCTGAGTCGCGCCACATGCTTTGGCGCCACTTAGTCGCGCCAGGCATCGTGGCGCGACTCAATGCATTGCACACTAGGTCCGCTGGCCCCTTTCTTTCTTCCTCCCCACTTCTCCCATCCCCTCTAAGCCCTAACCCGAGCTCTCTCCCTCCCATGGCGCCGCCCCCACTCCTCCCCCTCTAGATCCACTCCATCCCTCACCCGATTCGAAGGGGAAACGAAGGGAAATTGCTCTAGGAGGGTAACTCCTCCACTCTAGCCAATTAGTTTATCTCGATTCCGTCATTTTAGTTTGATTTGAGGTGGTTAGATTTTGTGTATGATTTGAGTTGCGAAGGTGGATTGAGTACGAATCGGCTATGATTAGGTGTGTTGTATCGTGCAAGTGGTCGATGGTAACCCCTTCCTATCATGTAGTTTCTGTTGCATGGTAGGATTTCGAAGTGTTAATTGTGGGTAAATTATTTTTTGAAAATTCTTCAATAATGCTTTCAAGATATAGTTTTGTATATATTTGGTAATGTAGAAGTTGTAAGGAAATAGGTGAAGGTCCATGTAATCAATTTAATTTGGTGGTTGTGTGTAGATGGATTGTTTAATTTATTTTTTCTCGGGTGGCACGGTTGATGATAATGGAGAGTTTGCTAGAATGAGGCAACAAGTAGCAAGATTTAATAGTCCTCCAACATTTTATGATATAATAGGTCGGGTTAATTTTTTGTTCAAAGTTGGAAATGAGGAAAAGGATTTAAGGATTCATGGAAGGTTTGATGCCGGTGATAAAAGATCTCACTATGTGTTGATTCCTCTTGCATGTGATGATGATTGGTTATTTTACAAAGAGTTGGTGAAAGGTTCTCAAGTTGCTTGTGCCGAGCTAGTTGTTGATGTTTGTCCTCGGTGTATGTCTCCACATAGTGATGAGCCCATTCAACACTTAACTTAGGAAGATGTGTTAACGGCCAATGAGGTTGATGAGAAAGAGAATGATGAAGAGGGTGGTGATGATTGTTCTCATGGTTCAGATGGTAGTGGTGATGAAGGTGACTTTGATACATGTAGAGTAAATAATGATTTTGATGTTGCCGACTTGAAGGATGATAAGGATGAGGATGATATATCCGTGGGCTCTGAAGAAAAACAAAGTGGTGGTGAAGATGATATTGGAAGTGGTGGTGAAGAACAAGTCTCATTTGTTGATGAAGCAAGACCATCAGTTAATGAAAGGGTGACAGAATCAACTCCTGTGGTGCAATCAATTTCAACTCCAATGACGCAACCAACACCTGTGGTGCAATCCATTCCAACTCTAATGACCCAACCAACACCTATGGTGCGAAGTAGCCTTATACTTGAACCAAGTTCGGTGGGCCAAGCAACTTCATTATTTAATGAGAGGGTGGATGAGGCATTAAGAGGATCGGTACATACTCTTTCAGGAATTTGGTTCCCGCAATTCACTCCGACTGAGTTGAGACAGTTGGAAGTTGTACATGTACATGTCCTGAAGTTTCCATATTCCATTAGGTTTCAAGGAAGGCTTATTGTTATTCATGGTTACGTCTTACTGAAGTTGAACCCTACAATGGTGAGTAGTTTATAGAGAAGGGAATGAGATTCGACAGCATGGAGGAGTTGAAGTTTTTCTTAACGGGTTACTCGGTGCGGCACCATAGGCCATATGATGTAGTTCATTCATCTGCCAAAATGAGATACATGATTCATTGCCAATATTTTTGTGACTGGAAGGTGTGGGCGCGTCCACTACCTGATGATAGATAGAAATGGAGGATCACTAGAGTTATTCAACCTCATACATGTGGGACATCCGAGGTCGCACAAGAGCATTCTCAGCGCACGGCTCGTTACATTGCAAGACGGATCGCTGCACTTGTTCATGCTGATCCCGATGTTTCTATAGCCGTGGTAATTGAAACCATCAAAGGATTCACAAATTACGTGGTAAAGTATGGAAAGGTCTGGAGGGTTAAGCAACATGCTATAGTCATGTTGTGGGGTGATTGGAAGGATGCTTATGGTAGGGTGCCAAGAATTTTACAAGCGATAGCATACTACAACCCGGGTACAAAGTGGTGCACTCACACAATGGGTAAAGAGGAGCTACACAATGGTGTCATGAAGCCTATTTTGGAGCGGGTGTATTGGTGCTTCCGCCAATGTGTAGAGGCATTCAAGTATTGCAAGCCATTGATAAGCGTTGATGGCACATTTCTAACTAGAAAGTATAGGGGTGTTTTGTTGATCGTCACTGGTATGGATGCTGAGGACCGATTGATCCCCCTTGCATTTTCCTTGGTTGAGGGTGAGAATAACGACAGCTGGTCATGGTTCTTGCATTTGGTCCGTCGGGATGTTGGTCGTGATAGGAAAGTATGCATAATATTAGACCGCCACCAAGGATGCGGAGTGTACGGCTCCTTCATCTGACGACGCTGGCCTGGGTTGGTGGGGAGGATGTTGACGCTGCTGACCTTTGTGCGATCTCGTCCCTTTACCCGCCTCTTGGTTGGTGGACTTCCTTCTATTGGGTCAAGGAGCCTTGTAGTTGAGAGGGGCCAATCTCCACTTGGCCGTACATCGGGTCATCGTCCTCATAGTTCGTAGTGTCATCAGAATCTTTGGCACTCTCAGCTTGAGGTACCGTTGAGGGGAACTAATAATGAGCGCTGATCCACAACGACGTCTTCCTCCTAAATAGGCAACCATGGAAAAATTAAATGTTGCCAACATGAATATGTCAACGTAATCCAAAACTATTATGTATGCCCTCACACTTGTAGATGTTCCTGTCATAGTGCTTGTCCGACTTGTGCTCCTTGCCATGCTTGAGGACGCACAATGCCTCAATCTTGAAGATCCACCCTCATCAATGGGAGGTGCCGGTGCCGCCAAGCAATTCATCTTGAAGGTCATTTTTCTACATCCCCGTTTAAGCCTCTGCACCCATCAAAAATTCCAAAACAATTCCTCAACATACAACCACCTTCAACATAGTAACACAAGTGATAAGAAAAAAAATGAACCTATAAGAACCCGCAAAGCACACTAGCCTCCTCCGGCGATCCTATTGGAACACTCAAAGCTTGTCCGACCTCATTAGATAACCTTCCAAGTTGTTGGTCCTGTAGAGTTGGGAACAAAAGGATTGCTCGAAGTAATTGAATTATATTATGATTCAAAGAAACAAAAGGAATTGAACCAAAGATTCTTGGCATATGAACTTACAATGTAATCCTCGAAAGGACCGCACTCCAGCTGCCTACCAGTTCTTGTGACTTCATCGTACTCTGGAAAAACATCTTTGGGATCCGAAGGTTGGTCCTCGATGTTCTTACTATCCATTGCAACCTTGAGCTTTAGGCGTGTGTTTTGTTTGAGCCAGTCCAAATATTCATTGAACGGACCATCACGGTGAATAGCACCGCCATGGACCAGGTTGTTTGCTCTTAAATTCCATGTGCTGATTGCGTGAATGTGATTCTCCTCCCAATCTTGGCACCCGTTGGCTTGCGAAGATTGATTCTACATTTAATTATTAAAAAACAAGGTTAGATGGTCATAAATAATCAATTTCATGGGGAGTTAAGATGAAAAAAAATGTATAGATGCAGTTCTTGGCCTGTGTTATTATACTCTGGAGGGCAAGTTTGAAGATTTCCAAACTGCCACATCAGCCTATTTGGAAAACGCTACTCGACGATGTAGAAGCGAATTAGGGGGCAAACAGGACGTCAATACTCTGCGTCCATCTTGCACATGGGATTAAGCTTCATCTCCTCAAGCTCACTCCTACTATAAGGCTTCCAAGTTACCTACATTTGCAATTTCACCTCTCTAAGCAATTGTTCTTTCCTAGAAACACTCTATGGCATAGAAGGTAGTTGTGAAAAGATGTTACATTTATATGGCTACTTCTAAGGCAGTCAGTGGCATTGCTGTAGTCAATGTAGCGCCGTCCTGGGTTGCCATGGATGATAAAAATGTTGTTCCAAAGGAAACCAACAATAGCCTAGGAGTCATCACCGTCCTCTGGCAAATCCTACAACACATTAGCAAATTGAATATTACTAAAATAACATATGCCTGCAAAAAGTTACACAAAGGACCAAAGTGCATACCCCATAGGCGTGGCGTTCCGACCGGCCTATTGGAAGGCACTCCCACATTCACATCTGGAGAAGGTAAGCACAACTACCAAGATTAGCATTATTTCCGAACCTCTTGCATGCATCACACATCTGACGATACAACCATGCAAGAGTCGTAGTCCCCCAGCTATAAGTGTGAATGTTCTCCCACTCTTGCATAATAATTGGTAGCCACATCCAAGAAATGGTGTTCCCACTAGAATCGGGAAATAGGAATCCAGACACCATATGCCACAACCATGCATGGGTGTACCTAGCAACAACTCCCTCCTGAGCATTTGCGGGTGGGCGATGACCAAAGTGCTAGAACAACCAAGTTGAACTCACTCCTATAGTTTTCCTATCCTTCACGTCTTGAGGGGGATCTTCAGGCCAGACTCCTAGCAACAATTCCACTATGTCCCTCCATCCAACTGGATTAATGTTCCCAGTCACCGCTTGCCCGTCTACACGTAGCCCAAATAACATGGCTACGTCCTCAAGTGTGATTGTCATCTCACCGAACGGAAGGTGGAATGAGTGTGTCTCCGGCCTCCACTAGTCCACTAGCACTGTCAAGGCAGCATAATCCATCTCTGGCAGCCCCACCTTCACTAATGTTGCAAGCGGTAGAAACCCAGCCTATCGAAGGTACGGGGCGTATCTTTCATCCCACTCAAGAGGACTGTGAGTGCGGGGATGTAGAGGCTTCAAAACCTAAAACAAATAATTTTTATAATAGGTTGTCAACACGTCCTTAATGCCCATCCTCCATGACAAGATAAAATTAGAAATTCACATACCTCTATACACTCTTCAAGGATCCTCTCGTGGTGGTTCTCATCATAGAACATCTCAAGGAGGGGGTACCGCGGATGGTGTGCCATTTTCCTAAATTAAATATTAAAAACTATTTTAGCAATGTAATGCAAATCATCAATCATATGGCATGTGCTATAACGTAATGAAGGATCAATGTTGCACTTTAGTATTACCAAAGATAATAAGCATAAGTTTAATATGAAAACATATATAATAATCAATAATCAATTCTAATATTCTATATCTTCATCGACAAATAAACACTTCCATTCTTAACTTGTACATTAACCTGAACAAAAATCAACCATGCCATGTACTTGAATTCCCAATGCTACATTTCCTTTATTTGTGCTAGAATTTAACATCTAAATGTACACCACCAAAACTTGTAGCATTTCTATTACTTGAATACATTCACAATGCCACATTTCATTTATTCATTCTAAATTTTAACATCAACATCAACACCACCAAATACTAAACTTGTACATTTCCATGAACAACAATTCACCATTTCTTATACTTGAATACATTCACAATGCTACATTTCTTATACTTGAATACATTCACAATGCTACATTTCATTTATTGATACTAAAATTTAACATCAACATCTACACCACCAAATGCCATCGAAATTCAAACATGCAGTACAAACTACATGATAGACAAGCGTTACAATCAACCAATGCATCAATACAAGGCATCCAACGGTGCCCGATTCGTACTCAATCCTCCATTCAAACCCAAAACTTAACCAAACCCTAGCCGCTGCAAATCCTACAAAAACCACCAAATCGACAAAAACTACTCGGTTAAAGTGGAGGAGGTACCTTCAAGGATTGATTTCCACCCGTTTCCCACTTGAATCCGGTAGGGGGTGAACCGGATCTAGAGGGGGAGTGGGAGGGGCAGCGCCATGGGAGAGGGGTCTGAGCTCGGATTGGGTAAAGGGGAAGAGAGGAAGTGAGGAGGGAGAAAGAAAGGGGCCGACGGGCCAGGTAGTATGTGCTGAGTCTTTCCACGCTTCCTAGCGCGACTCAGTTACGCCAGAGCATGTGGCGCGACTCAGCTTGCTAGCTCAGCTGCTGGCTCGGCCACCCCGCGCGCATCGCGCTAGCGTGGAGGGCTAGTCGCGCCACATGCACTGGCGTGACTCAGTTATTAGTCATGCCAGGCAGTGTGGCGCGACCAAAAGAGCTACTTCTTAGGATATTAGTTTGGCCAAGGCTATTTTTAAAATTTGAGATTAAAAAGGTTAAAATAAAAAATCGGTTAAGAGGGGGGAAACGGTGAAAATGGTGCCAAATTCTTGTTTTTTTCCTATGTATATGTACTTTGTGCGCTATGCAAGACTAGGAATGAAATTGGTGTTTGAGAAAAAGGCTAATGACCTTGCCTCTAGGACCGCTGCTAATCTGAAGAATGTCCATGAAATGAAAGAACACATGCATGAACAAGCTAGTTGATGGCGTCCCCCTCATCTGATGATGATGAAAAACGAAGAAGCGTTGCTGTTTCGACCGCTACAAATATTTGGTCTGATGGCTTACAAAACTGTAAGTCTCTTGCATTGAGGTGTTGGCTGAAGTTTTTGTCCTGCCCAACTCTATTTGAGTGTGTTGCTAATTTCTTCTTCATACTGCTTAGTAGTTGGGTTAGGTTTTGGAGTAAGTTTTGAGAGAGACTCTGCCCTAATGTTGCCGTTTTGAACATGTAAAACTGGTAAACCCCAGCTTGGTACTAGTTTGTTAAGGTTTCTATAAAGCGAACCATAAGGGTCTTTGGTCTAAAAGCCGTTTAGTTGACGTCATATTAGAAAACAAAGATACACCCTGCACTCAGATTTTATTTATACCCAAATCTACATTAATATTTACTTTACAGGACTAAAGAATTTACACATGGTCTCAACTCTCACGTAATCTTTAGACTTCACTTTACAAGTTTTGCATGACCAATAGGATATATAATATTTTAACTAAACAGGGTCACTTTCTACCGTGTAGATCTATGCGTCTTTTTCATGCGGCGTGTTAGAGAAATACTACTGTAGATAGAAGACTCTGGAACTATCTATTTTAGTTTTACAAATAGAAGAAATCATTGTGAGCAAAAAAAAATGGTACTACCATCTACGACTATCGGAAGTAAATCGAGCAGTATCATGAGTAGTTTGGCTTTGGGTGGTGTTGCTTCACAGCTTTACTTATTTTGCTACTTTGAAAATGCATAAGGATTACTTGAAAGCATCAAATTAGTATCTATATTCTGGGGACATGGGTAATAATCAAATTAAACCTTACTAGTAGAAAGTAGCTAAGTTCACATGAGTAAAAAAATATCCGCAACATTCGTTTAAAAAAAAATCCACAACACAGTGTGGCAAAAAACCACACGCTATCAACAGAGTAAGCAATGAGATTAAGCACGTAATAAGTAGGTGCAAGTTTTTGTAGCTTTATTGGATGCTTTAGCAAGGCGGCAAGGCCTGATGGACCCTGATGAAAACCTGATGCATGCTAGGAGCGCAGACCACACACACAACTAGGCTTTTGGTGTGCTTTCAGCTTAGGCTATGGGTGTCCAACCAAACCATGCTCTGCCAAACTAATGCGGCAATCAAGCGGGACAAGAGGGCCTGGCATTTTTCTAATGGACGACCCATCACTTTTCCCTGCTGTTTCGTGGAAAATTACAAGTCTCTCCGTGGTCGTTGCTCCCGACTTCCGGCGTGACGTCACCGCGAGAGCACTCGCTTCAAGTCATCCATCTTCAGAGATTAATCTCCGGTTCCAACAATAAAGAAAAAAATCAGATTATCTCTCCGGTTTGATCCCCTGTAATTTTAAATGCCGAATTGAACGACCACGTGCATTTCAAATATGACGCTAAAAATTCTTTTTCAGGTTACCTACAAGGAGAGCCGTGGTAACATATATTTACAATAAAGAAAAAAAATCAGATTATCTCTCCGGTTTGATCCCCTATAATTTTAAATGCCGAATTGAACGACCACGTGCATTTCAAATATGACGCTGAAAATTCTTTTTCAGGTTACCTACAAGGAGAGCCGTGGTAACATATATTTCTTCATATGCAATTAATAAACTAATCACATAAATTGACAAAATGGCAAGGTGACAACAACCGAAATTGAATAGCCACGTGCATTTGAACGACACATATTGATTAGTATGTAAGAAACAAATTTTCGGTACCAACTAATTACACAAATTGTTTTTTTAAGACGTGCGCACGTTTTTTTATTAAGAACAAGAGAATTACAACGACGCAACTTCGGGAGAGACCCTAAAGTGCAGAGTTACAAGAATCACCACCTGCGACCAACAGCAAAAGCACAACAGTACTAAAAGGAAACCACAACATCACCACCACACTAAACGCGACCTAAGATGACTGAAATCTGCAGGAGATAAGGACACTATGAACACACGCACAACACCGATAGCCTAACAACCCGGAGCCAGCGGAGGTAGAACGAGAATGTCATGCAGGACGATGGCTCCAAAGGGGAAGCGATGCCAACGCCGCCATCATCCGTCTGCTCATGGAGGAGCATACCAAGTCTTCACCTAGCAAAACCAAATGGATTTGGCGGCTGCAACAATGCCCCCAACAACGCGAGCTACATTAAGGAACGTAACCGTTATCGGCACCGACGAATGCTAGGCAAAGCTTTTGCTAAGGCTCCCAAACCAACTTCACGCAGCTGACTGCCAAGGCCTGGATGGGAGGCAAATTGATGGGATGGCAACGAGCATTCCACGATGACGACAATGGGAAACATCTGCAGGTTAGCGACTGCCATCTTGACGACAACCATCGGCAAAAGAGTGAGCGACCCAAGAGCGAGCGACCCACTGCAGTAGGGCGGGAGGCTCCGGCGGCAAGTGGGTCATCCACGGGCCATCCATAAAGAGCGACAGGAGCACGACCAGGGTGAGGTGGGGGTGAAGGGAGGGGGGAAAGGAAGGGAAGGGTAGTGGGAAGGGGTTAGGATCACTCATGGCAGGTACGAGCCCAAGCCGGCGAAGAGCGATCGATGACCATGGTGTGGGACGAGGGGACGTCTTCCACTGATGAGCACACCACGTAGGTTGACCATGCCCATGAGCCGCGCCGCACCAGATCCAAGATCGGAGCATGACCCCACCAAGGGCGCTGCCTCCACGCCCGCGTACAGTTGCCCGGCGACCCCCACGACCTCCACCAGCGGCAAACCCAACGACCATCCGGTGATGAGCCCAAGAAAAGTCTGAGCCTTGTGGAGGTGGCCGCGACGGTGTACTGGTTCCTAAACCCGCAGCACGCCACGCACGCGTCCCATGGCCCGCCTCCGGCCCCAGGCATGGCGGTGGAGGAGGGGCAGGAGGTTCCCATGCTCGTGAGCCACCCCACGACGGCGGCGACAGTGAAGGGGGAGAGGGAGGCGGAGGTGAGGCCTCATCGGAATCCGACCGCCAAGCATCGCCCGTCGAAGCCTCGGTTCCAGCGGTGGTGGAGGCAGGGAGCAGGGATGGCAGACCTAACTGCGACCGCCCGAGCTGTCGCACCCCCCGCGTCCTCCTCGTGCTACGGTGGCGGCGCCCCCACGTGGCACCCCATGATGCCGTGTTGGCGGTGGCGGCACCGGGTTAGCCCGCGTGACCAGGATATGGAGGAGGCGTCCAGGTGGTGGTGGGCGGCGAAGCCGATGGCGTGGCGGAGCACGAAGAGTCGAAGTCGCAGCGGAGGGGGGAGAGATGCTCCGAGCCCCGATGACAGCAGTGGTGGTCACGGGATTTAGGGTTAGGGGTGGGATTCGGGAGAGACAGAGGTGGCCCTGCCACCACCCTCCTCGCCGGTCGCCAAACTTTTGGCTTGCGGCTCCGGCAGCGGCGGAGGCAGGGAGCGGTGGAGGCGGACCTAGTGGCGGGGAGGTGCGGCGGCCGCCTGAGTCGCCTAGCTCGAGCGATGCAGGAGTGGTGAAGAAGAAGAGTTGTCCTACCCATCCGTCAGGATGTTGCTTCTAATCTAATTACAGAAATTGACATAACCCCAACTGAATTGAACAGCATAAAACCAGTAGAAATGGGAGCTAATTCAATCTTGTCTTCACGGACGGGATAGGGACACGTTGCGAAGCCCAATGTGAAGGAATGCACGATCTATAGTGGAAAACTGTGGAAGTGGAAAAGGAGAGAATGCTGTGATGAAAAGAAAGAGGTAAGATAAGGTGTATCTCTCCATCGTGGTGCCGAGTGACGACCCATCTTCTCATTGCACGCACGTCACAATTGACACTCGTGAATCGTGATTCAGGTACCTAAGTTGAACTAGGCAATGGTTAGTGAGACCATCGCTATCTGTTCATGAAATTATTGAACCCAATTTAGAGAAGAAAAACAATGCAAAGGGGGAAAATACGTAGTATACCCAACTCGCAGAGATGAGACTTTAATTACCTTCTGAAGCTAATATTGTTGAGTTCGTGACATGTGGTTTGATTGTGAGCAGAACCTAGAGGCTGACGATTGCTGTCAGTGGAATTCTCTCAAACGACCAGAGGCCAGTGGCGGCGAATGTAAAGTGAGAGGGGACTACAGCTGTCGTAGTGTCGTACTGTCATGATTCGACAAAGATATACGAGGAGACTGGACGAGGAAGCTACCCAAGCCCCAGCAAGGACTATGACCTCTGACTCGGTAATTATCCCTTCCTGGAAGCTAGTAACAGTAGAATGGATTAAGTCAAAGTATTTTTTATGGTAGAGATAAATAATTCAAACTTTATTGTAATCTAGCTAAAGTAAATCGTCGTCGATGTCAGTCACCTCAGAATAGACACATCATAGATAAATTGCATTGCTCACTCCTGCTGGACTTGTCATAGTTTATGATGTTATTTTTTTTTGACACGGTCAGTCTCCACAAGCAACTTTGCTGGGATAAGAATATGATCATAAGAAACCCCAAGCCATGCAGTTTCTACTCGGACTGGAACTTGCTTTGGTGTATGGTCTTTGGAGTTCAGTACAAGTTAATCTTGGAAATGGAGGAAGTCACGATCGTGTGGTTGAAACGCAGAACCAGATTCGTTTCATGCAGGATATCTCAAAGGACCTAGTAGGTAAATTATACATGAACCAAAGCAAAGAAAAGGTCATGGATGGATCGAGCAAGGTCAGTTTGTCAACATAAAAAAAAGTTATCATCCAGCAAGCTTCACGGTACGTGCACCATTCATGTCACCAATCAAACATGCTCTAACTACTACCTTGAGAATACAATGTATATACACTGCTAAAAAACTGAGCATTCGTCCAACGCGTTAGTACCAGACGCAGTATTGGATGCCTTTCTAACGCGCGTGTTAGTACCTATCGTCACCATAGTGCCATCGGAGCCCCTGTAGTACTGGTTTGGAGTCTCAGCTAGTACTAAATAGCGGCACGTAGACCACCTGGCCAACGGCTAGATTCCCCAGGATGCCATTTAGTATCAGTTGGTGGGTGGAGCTAGTACTAAATGGTGTTCATGCATTTTAGTACCAGCTGGTATCTTCAACCGGTACTAACATGCAACCATTTAGTACCGGCTCTACCCACCAGTCGGTACTAAAGGTAACACTATAAAATGAGCTGCTTCTTCCTCCCCGAGTCCAAGCTCAATTTGATCGAGAGCTCATGCTTCTTCTTCACTCGACCTTAGGGGAGGTAAAGGTTAGCAACTCCCTCGTTTCATAGTTAGTATTCTATGTTTTATGTTTTTTAGCTAGAATAGAGAGTATGCTAGCTAGAATGAGAAGAATGGAGAGTTTTTTAGAATGAGTTTTATGTTACAAATGGCGTACTTAGCTTGTTGATTTTTTATAATGAGGAGAATGGAGAGTTTCTTAAATGAGTTTTATGTTATAGATTGAGTATTTGTTGATTTTTTAGAACGAGGAGAATGGAGCATTTTTTAGAATGAGTTTTATGTTACGAATGGAGTATTTGTTGATTTTTTAGAATAAGGAGAATGGAGAGTATTTTAAAATGAGAATGGAGAGTTTTATTGCAGCATTTCCAGTATGCTAACGGTATGCAATGGAAGGCAAAAAATGTTGATTTTAGGATTCTTGGTGTAATTTTCATGTCATGCTAATTTATTTATAAACACATTTACTCTATTTTTCCTTTGTCTAATATTGATCAAGTTCTTTATCTAATACGAAGCCCTATTTTTATTTTTCATGTAATACGATGCAGATGGACCGGTAATGGATGTACCACCTCCGCTCCTCCAATATCAGAGAACAGTGTCTACGCATGGCATGAATGTGCTTACACTATTCTCTGGTACTGGAGGAGCGGAGGTGGCTCTCCTTAGACCTAGAATTTGCATAGACAATGTGATTTCAGTCAAGAAATCTAAGATGAACAGGAACATTCTAAAGAGCTGGCGGGATTCAATGCAAACGGGCACACTCATTGAGATTAGTGATGTGCAAACACTGTCTTCGGAGAAGATTGAGTCATATATTAGAATTATTGGTGGTTTTGATTTGTGACTCTGTGAAGTTCACTATATGGAGCGTCTGTAGTTTTTAGTGTATCATTATTGACTTGTTTCAGAATGTAGCATTTTTCATACTAGTGAAGATTATCTTACGGGCACACTCATTGAGTTTATGTTCGGAGAAGATTGAGTCATATATTAGAATTATTGGTGGTTTTGATCTGGTTAAATTGAGTCATTCTCCACTGTTCTACCACTATTTAAGAATTTTAGTGTATTTACACAATGAAGCATTTTCTTTTTGTCGAACTAGTGAATGATATGTATTTGATAAAAAATTTTAGGACAAAATGCCGATAGTGTTGAATGATATGTCCCGTCGTTTCCCTTGGATCCCCCAGCGCAACCTGCTGGTTCTTCCTGTCCCGTTGGTCACGGACCCGTGCCCATTACACAACAACACTTACACCGAAGTATGGTACTTACGCCCTTTGTATTCTAATACTGATTTTATTAATCATTACATCGTACTAATATTTTTTTATAGTTTGTATTGAAGCTTGTTTCACCAATCGAGTGGTTACGACCAGTACCGGCCAAAGGCTGGAATTGGTACTAAAAGCTCCAAATTTTAGATCTCGCCATTTAGCAACTTTAGTACCAGGCAAATGCTGGAACCGGTACTAAAGTGTCGCACCTACAAATACTTCGTCTTCTCCAAACACTTAGTAGTTTCCAACAGTTAGCAGTTCCTCCCTCTGCGTTGCGCCACGCTAGCCCCGTCCCTATCCCCGTCGACGTCACCCACCGCTGCCGCCTCATCCCCGTCACTATCGCCATCTCCCATCGCCACCACGCCGGCCCCACCCCGGTCCCTATCTGCATCGCCATCGCCCACCGCCGCCGCCCCGGCCCCTCCGGATCCACCGTCGGGCCTCCGCGTTGCCGGCCGCGCCCTCATCGCCGATTAGTTTTTCTACTTCCCTGATGAGCTCCCCCGCCTCCGCCCGCATCCAACCACCCTGCACTCCTCTTCACTCCCGGCCCATCCTGAACCCCCCTCCCGCATTCCTCACTCTCGGCCCCAACCTGAACCGCCGCAGCGCCTCCACTTCCCCGCCGCCCGCCGGGCCGCTGCACCACAGCTCCTCCCCTCCCCCGCGGCGCCTTCCCATCGTGGTGCCTCCCCGCGCCACCTCTCCACCGCCAGGCCGTAGCGCTGTGCCTCGTCCCCTCCTCCCGCGGCTCCCGTCGCGGTGCCTTCCTGTACCGCCTCTACCGCCAGCGACCGTGCCTCCCCTTCCACAGGCAACCGTGCCTCCACTTAGTGAAATTGTGAAAATTAAATTTTGAAATGTGAATTCTCAATAGGGATGTATGCATGTGATTTGTGAAATTGTGAATGTGAATCCAATTTTAAATTTTGAAATGTAAATTCTCAATAAGGATGTATGCATGTGAGTATGATTAGTTATCACAATTTCTTAGCATTGTTTTGGACAATATTTTATTCTTAGCATTTCATGAATTATGATGTTTTATGACATAATTATTATTACAGTTGATGTTTGTGGAATAATGTATGTTATTTCAATTTTATTTGGATAGTTTGGGCTAACTATGGTAAGTGGAAGTTCTTTTCGCCGTGGTGGTGGCGGCCGTGGATACTATATATTCGAGGAGCCACCAACTCGTCGTCCAGGAATTCACTTCCCTAATGGCAATATTGACTTGCCACAAGGCGATCGAAGCAAATGATCAATTCACAACATAGTAATATTCTTTCCTTATTGTAATTGATTTTTTTACTACATATGAATAATTTCTAAATTTACTTACATACAATGTAGCTTATCAACCCAATTAGATGGCTCAAAGATGCTGTTGAAGATTTAGGTGGTACTTTTCCTGTAGTGCAAACCAAGGTTGTTGGTGAAACTCATTTTAAAAGAGTACATATGTCTTCTCAAGTATCTGTTCAAGTATCTGTTCGAGGAACAGATTTCACCTTGATGTCACTAGGAGAGGCCATCCCGATGGTTTCAATTGCTGCATGGGGTCAAGAAGCACCAAATAGGGTAACTTTTGAGAGGACCGCTGTGGAGGCCTTCCTACAACAGCTTAAGGATCATGGGTACTTTGTACCAGACTTGGCATATTTTGGAATAAAGTAGCTCGAGGAGAAAGAAAGAAATGTGATTGTGACTACTGACAGGCTTTGTCGGCTTAATCAACATGACATGATATGGAACATTCTTTCATCATTCTTTTAACTTTAGTTATGTTACATCTTTTAACTTTCATAACGTTATTATCATCTTTTAGGATCTCTTTGGTACTACCAATGCGACAACGAACTTTCGTGCGATTCTAGCTCAAGTCTTGGATGTGTTGGATTTGGCTTACATGGGTGGAAACATGATATTCACCAGAGATTGGAAGTTCCAGGCTCATCTCACTTTCTACAGGCCAAATCAGTTAACTTCTCCATTGTTCGAGATTTATAGTAGTGTATGTGACTGTCCAAGTGAAGCAAAGGAGAGTGCACTCATCCGTGCTCTAACTTATTTTGATGAAGTTCTAGGCTGGATGATTGGAGATCTTAACTATGTTCTATATCTAAGGAAGCGAAACGAAGTAGTATGAAATATGTATGTACCCCTACCCTTTTCTTATGGATTTAACTTGTTCTCTCTGAGAACTTAAGTATTGATGTATATATTTCATTAAATATACAATTTTCTCTGAGTGACTTGGATTTGAATGGGTTGATACTTGTAACACTTGGATTTGAATGGGTTAATATATTACGTAATATTAGTCGTAAAAGCTCCATCGGATACGAATACGAATTATAAAATAAAAGGAAAATGAAAGGGAAAAAATAAAAGGAATAATATTTAGTACCGGTTAGTAAAACTAACAAGTACTAAAGTGCCATGCGCAACAGCGTGACGACGTGACTCGCAGTTTAGTACCGGTTGGTTTCACCGACCGGTACTAAATGGCGCATTTAGTACCATGGAGGATTCCAACCCGAGGGATTGAGCTGATCGGTACTAAATAGCGTGGCATTTAGTACCGAACTAGCGGTACCGGACAGGCGCCCGGTACATAAGGGGGTTACTGAACCAGTAGTACTATAGGTTGTCCAGTAGTCTAATTCTTCTGGTTCCATATCTTCTTAAATTTTGCATGAGTCATGACTCATGAATGTTCGGTCAGGGCCTAGTGATTGGCGTGCGCACCTAGCTAGAGAACTTCTTCCCATAAGTTAAGAACGTCAAAATACGTTTTCGGGAAATCTTTTACAAATAAATCAATAGGATCAGACACATGTGAAAATAATACTCCATGGATCTCAATATACAACATCTTTTAGTTTGTTAACTATCTTAAACTCGATCTCAAGCTTATAAAAAAGAACTCATTAGATCTATTATAAATGTATTTTCAGAGTTTATTTCTTTAATGTAGTATATGACATGACAATATGCTTCTCTATAAACTTGGTCAAAATTAGAACAATATTATTTGACTTACGACAAACTTAGAAATACTTATATTATACTATGGGTCGGAGGGATATATCTTGAAGTATCAAAATATTTTAAATTTGTCACAGATATATTGTGTTGGAAAATTTTATATTCAAAACTGTTTAGAAAAAATCATATGAAAATGATAAATTTTCAACCGCTTTCAATATTTGTGCAATTTTCACCGTTCGTTGGACCTGCTCTTCCAGACTTCATCCCAGCGAACTTATAAAACCTTGACACCTTTTTAGATATTTAAATGGCCAAATTACAAATGCGAACTTAATTATATCTTATATTGTATTATTATTTTTATGCTTCCTAAATATATTGTGGCAGAGGTTAGTTGTCAGTTATTATGGTTTAATAAACATGGTGTCCCGGCCTGTTCAAATTAAAACAAAACAAGTAGACAAACTTATGGTTCATCAGGACCATTTTCCTAGCCAAACCATTTTGAATGCTGCAGAATTTGCCTCCATACATGCATTTCGTTTCGTGGGTAAAGAAAAACTCCATAAATGCGACCACTCTGTGTACCTCTTCTACCGATCTATAGATTAGATTAGGAGTAAAATACATCGACGGTCCTTAACTTATCTCGTGGTATCATCCGGATCCGTAAACTCTCAAAATGCATTTTCAGGTCATCAAACTTAGCTCAAGCTGTCATCTAAGTCCCTAAACTCTCAAAATGTATATTTAGAAACACCTCCCCCCTCACACACACAAACTTGTCCTCGAGTTTCATCCGGATCCCTAAACTCTCAGAATACAATTTCAAATCTTAAAACTTGTCACCTGTCGCTGATGTCAATGTTCTCATCACACGTTGCATTCACAACCACCCTATGTTAGTGATAGTGCATGTGTTGCTTGTCACTTGATTGGGGGACCTTAAAATGTGCTTTGAGAGTTTCAGGATTCGGATGACACCCTGAGATAAGTTGGGGGACCTGAAAATATATTTTGATAGTTTAGGGACCCGAATAGTATTTTGAGACAAGTTCATAAACCTGAGAATATATTTTGAGTGGTTAGAAATCTAAATAGCATCTTATGATAAGTTGAGAGACCGCTTATATATTTTACTCTTAGATTAGATACACCTCCCAATTCCAGGTTCCGATCGAGTTGCTTGCCAGCCATTTGGATAGTCTGTACGGATGCAAACCGTGGCTGGTCCAGGAACGCACAAGCCGCAAGGTCAAGCTCAAGTGGTGGTGGCGGCGGCAGGCTAGTGGTTACGTGTCAGTCAAAGTCAAACCCACTACATGTCAAGTAACAATTACAACCATTTCTTAGTAGCAAATGGATTACAATGCAACTAGACTAGAAATGTGACCAGTAGTACTTCATTTTAGGCAAAATAAGTACGGAACAGGTCTATGTTTACATATAACCTCTTGTGAACTTAGAGGTTTAGAGGCCAAAAGGAACATGAATTGGATGGCCGCTTCTTCTCTCTTGTGAACTGGTTGAAAAAGGATACGGCTAATGAGTTGACACATTGGCAGTTGGACCACTTTTTTTTAAATAGGGAGAAGTTATACTCCCTCCATCTTTAAGTATATGATATTTAGAACAAGTAAATTAGTTTATCTTTTGAACTAACTAGCTTTTCCTAAATATCATATATTTAAAGGTGAATGGAGTATTACTTTAACATTAAAGCTTTATAATCATCTTCTATGTCAAAACAACTGGTAGACTGGTTTGAAGAAGTAATTTGAGTGCTTGGACTGTTGCGAGACAATCAGATACCAACCAGACAGAGCCTTGGAACATAGAAAAGTATGACGGATTCCTGTCAAGGCACCTAAACATTCGGACTCTTCAGCTGATCTGCAATTCTCCAGAGCAAAACTGATGCTGCTCTCCTGGAGGGTTTGGCATCACATGAATGATGTAATTTTCAGGAAAGGAGATTGCTCTATTTCTGCCTCTGTGAACTTCTTGGAAAGCTGTCTATGCCTCTCTAAACTTCTTGCCAGTCGGACCCATTGGGTGAAGGAGCTTATGTGTTTAGCGGCTGCTTGGATCAATGCCTTAGATAACCGAACTCTCACAGGCAAAGTGTGCTAGTAATATGTGGTATGTGGATACACTTTTTTTTAGGTACAAAGCTGAAAAGGTGGTAGATACAAACTGAATTAGTTTCTTCTAAACTTAATATATTTGAAAACAGAGTGGGTACATGTGTGCATGTGCGGTGGTGTATGTTAAGCGACTATACTCGGGAATGTCTCCCTCCCAATTTTCCATGTTTCTAAAATTAAAATGTTAAGTTTGCTACTCCCTTCATTCGAAATTATAGGTCGTTTTGATTTTGTAGATGCATTATATATATATATATATATATATAAATATAAGAAAATCAAAACGACCTATAATTTAGAATGGAGGGAGTACTGCTTATACATGATTTCTAATGTGTATGTACCAGTATGTAATTCAGCTATAGAAAATTCCAGGATGATGCCTTAAGTTTCAATCTACTCCCTCCGTCCCAAATCACTATTCGTTTTAACTTTTCTAGGTACATCACCTTTGCTATGTATCTAAACATAAATATATATGTAGGTGCATATCAAAAGAGATATATTTATAAAAATTAAAATGAATAGTAATTTAGGACTTCTTGTAGCTGGCACGTGTTACGAATTTCTCTATGGCGTGAGAATTCCATGTTGAATGCGTGAAGATTTGCCTCCGATGGCGACTGCGTTGTTGGACCGGCCATAACTAACTTATCACATCCCGGAATTGGAGTTCCCGATCGGAGAACAGGCATGCCAAGTCAACGGAGTAACTTGTTTTGAATGCTTCCTGGAATGACCTGACGTTGCCACACAGCGAGGAACATGATTACACGTTAAGCGATCTGCTCGGATTTTATGCGTCTTGCAGCCGTGTGACCATGCCATTTTGCGTGATGTATGAAATAAAGTTTAATTTGTGGTTTTTACGCAGAATCCATGATACACCATTATCTCGAGTGTATATATGCATTTTTAGGTGCTTCTAATTCTTTTCTCGATTGCCATAATCATTCAAATCACTTGACTGATGTTTTACGTATGAATCAAATGGTGTAAAACATCTACCATACTAAGTTGGCACGTGAAGCATTCCTCCCCTTTTCCTAGGATTAATTTTTCCCTAAGCGCAAACTATAACACATGTATTATAAAATACTAGTATATCAATCTGTGCTCCCGCACGGGCTAATAAATTTAGAAGCTTTTGTGTTATAAAGTTATTTAAAAACTAGACCCCTAGTTAATAATCAAAATTATTTACCTACAACCATCTCATATATTTAATATTCTAATACAATACTTATATAGACGCATGCTTATCTTTGTCTGGTTGTGATTGATTTTTAATTAGTAATTACTCTATACAAGTTTTCATGTATATTCATATTTTTTCACTTTGCATCTTACCTTCATACATTGTATTTAACATGAAAATCAATATTTTTCATTGCTTCCTCCAATACATGTAGAAGTAGTTTACATGGTGGCACCTATACATGTATATTAACAATGATAGAAATAGGAGGAATAGTGTAACAACTCTACCTTAAGTAGGTATAGTTAAACTTGAGCAAGTCATTAGTCACTAAGTAGAGGTGGTAAAAGGTCCAAATTGCCCCTAAAAAGCTCTTCTTGAAGTTAAACAGAAAACTTAAGTTTCTGTTTACCAACTTAAATTTTTGCCCAAATAAGAGTTGTAAAGCTTTTAATTTAAAAGAACTTTTATTAATAACACTTTGGCTAATTCGGAGTGGGAGAAGGTCAAAAACAAGAATTAAATCAGAAGTACATCAAAACCCTACAAATGACCTATTCTGGAATTCATGTTTTTCCTAACCTTTGCAACCTGTTATCTCACCATTCTTTATCTAACCTCAAGTCTGACCTTAAATCGAAGTTGTAGTTCCTTGAGTGTGTTCCAACTTTGTTACACTGACCTAGGTACAAATCACAACCGAACCTGCTCAAAAACTTGGTAAAAATCATGTAAAACAGTCAACTCAGCCTTTTTGCATTCCAACGCTAAGTCTGGGAAACGTCCAGAGTGCGCATCTTGGCGAGCCTGTTCCTCCAAAAATCTGAAATGAACTCAAGAAAAGTCCTTAATAGAAGTTAGAGTCCTAAGACCAAAGAACTTTGCCTTAAATTACACATTGGCCTGATTCAAACAGGAAGCTACTCAAAATTTGAGCCAAAGTTGGCCAAAATGCTGAAAAACAGCAAAACCGAGATCTGCCTAAGTCCCCGGAGGTCGACGTTCTGCCAAACTTTGCAACTCCATAGTTTCAAATTCATCTCGTTTTCAAGCAAACTCCTTTTGTAAAGTTTGGAGCCGGATATTTGGTCTACAAGTTTTACTTTTGGAGTCTCAAGAGTTCTTTTGAAAAGTTTGAAGAAAAGGCCCCAAAACCGGCCCTGTTTGACTGCCCCGAGGAGCGCCCCGCCCCGCGCGTGCCCGGAGCGCGCCCGCACGTTCGCCTGTGCACCGCCCACCGCGTGGCCATCCACCGGCGAGCTCGCCGTCGCCCAACCGGCTGCCGCGACAAGACCGCTCACGCGCCCGGCTGCCCAGTAGGCGAGCGCGCTTATCTAGCCCTTGGCGTCACGCATCTCTTCGCTCTGTCCCGAGCAAGCTCCGCCCGCCGGAGGACGCCACGCCGCCGCCTCGGACTGGCCAAGCTCCGACCGCCTATCGCCGCTCGGACAGCGACCGCACGCGCGCCTCGCTCCGCCAACCCCCGGCCGCCGCCAAGCCGCGCTTGCACGACTCGTTTTTCCCAAGGCGAATGACCGGGAGATCCTATCCCGCGGTCTCCACGCCCTGGCCAATGGCGCCGCTGCCAATGGAGCTCTAGCCCGCAGCCCACCGAGGCCTCCGGTCCTATCCGCCCGTGCCCAAAGCTCCGCCTCACTCCCCCGCACCTCTTTGGCCCTATAAAAGGACTTATGGCGCCGCCTACGCTGCCCTCCGCCACTTCCAGCGCCGCCGCTCCCCTATTTTTCCAGCGCCACCGCTCGGGTCTCCCGTGGAGCCCCCACCTCCGCGCCGCCCCGCACCTCGCTAACACCACCGCTCGCTCCGCCACACCACCACGCACGTCTCCGAGCAACTTGTTTCCCTCTCGGAGCCCCGCCATCGCCAGAACATCGCCGGGACCCTGCCGCCGAAGCCGCTTCCATACCCAAGCCGTTCCGCCACCGGCGAGCCTGCTCCGCCACCCTGGCCGCCGCCAATCGACCTTAGGTGAGCCCGCGCTCCTCCCCGGTAACTTGTTGCCCTAGCTCGAGCGTCACTTCGCTAGAATCGGGTGAAGATCGCCGCCGACCGCCGCGAGGACCTATCTATGTTGTTTACCTTCTTCCAGGGGCCTTAGCACAATAACTAGGGACCCCTGCGCAATTAAACTATAGACCCGAGGGTTAGTTTGTAAGTTGTTTTTGGTTTATTGTTTTAAATTGGCAGAAAATGGGATAAACTTTGTAAATGCACCATAAATCGTAGAAAAATCAGAAAAATACCAAACCACTTTTTTTGAACTTAGAAAAATAGTAGAAAAATCAGAAAAACTGTCTAGTTTCATACAAAAATAATCTTGCCCATGTTACTGTTGGAATTAATACCTTATGGTTTTATTTCTTGCTTAGGCTTTTTAAATCATAGTAAATCGAAGAAAAATGCTAAAAAGGTAAATCCAACTCTGTGGTGTATATTTTAGTGAGTAGAAGCTCAGAAAAATACTTGGGTCTCTGGAGTAGAACTTTAAATCACTGTTTTAACCTTATATTTGAAATTTAGGGTTAAATCTTTCTTTTTGCATAAGTTTTAATCCAGAGCTGAGAAAAATGTGAAACCACTTGGAGTAGCTTAGTTTTGAAGTGTAGTTTGTAGGAAAAATATGGAACCTAGTCAGAAATAGAAATAAACCCACCTTCCTTTATAGAGCAAGTTAAATAGGAGAAAAATATGGGAAATAGATGTCCTTCTCTAAAAATCATGAAAGATTCACCAAAGTCTCTGTAGCACACCTTAAATCTACTGTTAAAGTTTCACCCTCAAAATCGTTGTAGGTTTGGGGATAAAAATGGTTAAGTGCATGCTATCCTTGGTGGTAAATGTTTTTTAATTCTTTATGTACTCATCTAATGGATCCCAAATCTTTATGGTAACTCATTGATGACATAAGTAAGGTGTTGTAATTTTCTCAATGCCATATGTTGTTGTTTGCTTGTGGAACCAATTTTTTTTGGATAGGGAATCGGTTTAAGCGAATAAAGCAATATAAGCCCTAATAAACCTAATGGGAAATTTTTGGAAGTGATAAAAAAAACATTCCAAAGTAAATAACTCTCTAAATGAACTCTGAACAACCCTAAAAATGACCCCACCTTCCTTATGCAACTCTAAGTTGTAAGAATCTTATATATGTACACAATCACCATCAAAGTCAACCTCAAGTTTAAACCACAACCCACCTTACTTCATGAAGTTAATGAAAGTTAGAATCTTGTTTAGGTGAATGTGGTCGAAATACAACTTTATTTCTAGCAATGAGTCATGCCTTACATCATTCGTACAAAAGCATGGAAAAATCTAAACTCTTTACATGTGCATGTTGTGTAGAAGCTAATATCGCCAACGGAACTTACAAGATCAACCCTATATTGGACAAGGAAACCGTCGCAGAGCTACATCACGCGGAAGTTGAGCTCGAGCTAGATCAAGACCCCGAGGAACCGCTAACTTTTCCTGCAGGCAAGCCCCGGTGCATGCTTCCCTGTTTTAAATTATGCAATATGTTGATGCTTATGATTGTGCATTTACGTTTGTAGGAGTTGATTGAAACCGTAGATGCATGAATTTAGTAACTTGATTGAAAACTAGTTGCTAAGGTCGAGTAGTTGCTGTGTTAAATAGGATTCGGTAAAAGTCAAGTGATTGCCTGTCACTCACGAGTTATAGGAGTTGTTTGTTTACTTATTCTACCACTATAAGGATGACGGACGGAACCGGGAATGGTACCAATGTGGTAGTTTGCCCCGTCTGTCTAGTAATGAACTGGCTAAGGTCGAAACGTGTCGGCGTTCGAGATCAAGTGTTTGAAAGTACTAATCTCATACCTAGTATGGAATAGGGAAGCCTAGTACCTGATTGAACTGGAGCGTGACATATACCCCTACTGTCCTTGGAACATCGTTCCCATGGTGCATCATATCGGTGTAAGTGCGGTCACACTACGGCAGAGGTCGGGACTATGGAGCATTGCATGCCAAAGGAAGTTGGACCTGACACGTGCCTAAGGGATCGATGGGGACGGCTGAAAAATGAAGCAACCCTTCGTGGTGCGCGGATGTCGTGAGATTAGGTTCGCCATGCATGGTTAATAATTCGAATTGATTCATCTACCTCTCACAGTTTGGGACTGCTTGATCGCTATTCTGCACTGAGTAAAGATGGAACTTGAGGATGTTAAACTTGATGTTTGCTCTCTAATTGTTTGGAAACAATGCTTGCTTAGTATAAGCTGCTAATCTAGACTGGTTAATGAACTTAGAACTTGAGCTAAAATATTGAAAGTAAGGACCAACTTTAGGCGCTTTTGGCAAAACAAACCCACAGCCAAAAAGCCTTGCATGTCTAGGAGTTGGTGAATTAGTTATCACCTGTCGGGTCAGTTTTGCTAAGTATTAATTGCTCAGCCTTGTTTGTGGCATAACTTTTCAAATAATGTCAATAGTTTGGCTGCTGGCACCACTTGGCCTACCCAGCTCCCTCAGGGTTGGACAGTCGAGTGGGATCCCTCCTCGGACGGTGAGGGTAGGGATCATTGATGTCATGATCGACTTCATCATGATATCTTGTATCGACGTTTATCTTCCGCTTGTTTTACTCCTTCGTTGTTCACAACTTTGCAAACTTGTTTGGATTTCAAAAACTCTGATGTAATAAATTGTTGAACTATGTTAATGTGATGGAAATGTTGTAATCTCTGTGCCCACTCACCGTCGTGTGAGCAATGCTTCTCGATCCTGAGTAAGTGGTTTATTGGATGAAATCCGATGGACGACCAAGTTAGCTTGCTTAAAGTGCATGATCGCGTATCAGGCAATCTAAGTGCATTTTAGTCAGGTTAATTTGGGTGGTTCCGCCACAAATAGGTAGAAACATATATTGGTATACATTTGGATATTTATGTATAATGAAGATGCGGATAATTAGATTAAGGCTTAGGTGTTTACTTTAGGTTATTTTCATAATGACACGTGGGTAATTTAAATACAAATTTATAAAGGTATTTTTAGTTATTTTTTATAATGGCACGCATGAGTGATTTAGATAAACTATTATGGGTTACTTTAGAATATTTTTTAGGCAAAATTGGATCTATACCATCAAAAGAACACATCTATAGGTATTTACCATCAAAAGAATCAGACTTAGATATTGACCATGGAAAGGTTGCCACGTTATAGCTTTGTAGCATTCTGTTGGCTTCCATCTGTTGGATCGGTAGTTTTTCTTTTTTTTATGACCAATTAATAATTGCAGGATTCCAGTTTTACCCTTGGACAATTCCCCACGTCCTCTCCTTGGCCCAGTGTAACGACCGACCCCTAATCTTCCGGGTTAACCTTAATCCTAGCCCTGGATCTTAGTCATCTGCCTTGTTTTGCCGCGACTGAGTGCTCAGCCTTCCGCCCGATCCCGACCCCTGAGGCCGACCCCTCCCTGCTTCGCTCCGCTCCCGACCCCGGCAAACCCAGCTCACCGTCGGATCCTTCTAAGTCTTCCTCAAACGTCCGTTCTATCCGCCCAGTGGACCCGCGAGATCTTTTCCCAGATCTTCCGCGACAGGCGTACTCGAGTTGCATGCCCGCTTCAGAGTCTCCCTGCCGCGTGGCTTGTCTTCTCCGACGCCCGCCGCTCAGTTTTGTCTCTGGCTCGCGACCGAATGGATTCTCGCGCCCCCTTCTCCAATGGCGGCGGAAGCCCCTCTGCAACCTTTCTGTAGCGCCTCGCCTCCCGCGCCCATCATCACACCGCCAGATCCCGGCCCCAGAGCCCGATGTCGCCCATCTTTTCCGTCACTTCGATCTTAGTCGCGCCGCCTGGTCTCCGCTACACGAAGATTCCTCCATCGCCAACCCCGATCGTGGCAGCGACAGCTCCTTTCCCCACCCTGTCAGAAGCCGCCCGACAATCTGTTGCTCCGCGCTCGCTCGCGCGCCCGCGGCTGCCTGTCTTCTCACCTGTGCGCCCTCGATTCTAGCGTCGTTAAACTGGTCGCTTCTATCAAATCTTCCACACGACGACACCCGCCTCCGCCAAATCTCAACAACCGGCATACCCATTCCTGCGCCGCCCTGACGGCAGAACCCAATGACCGCTGGCGTCATCCCCGAGTCCTACACCACCGCCCTCGTCGCTCAATCGCCGCCCCGGCAGAGCACTCCATTGCTTCTCCCCGGCCTTCGCGCCGCTCCCCTTCTCTCTCCCGCGCCGCTTTCCTTTCCCCATCCCAGCAGCTATAAAAGGGATGCACAAGCCGCCGGAGTTCCCTCCGCCATTGTTGCCTTCAGCCATTCTCTCGCTCCCTGCTCAAGCTCCTAGCGCCACACGCCAAGTTCTTGAGGAACTCTTCTCTCAGCTTCTCCCTCAGTTTTCTCCAAGTCACCCAACCGCTTGCTCCTCCGTGCTGCGTAAAAGCTTACTTGTGATCTGCAAGAAGCATCGCCGCCGCCGGAGCATTGCCGGTCTTAGCCGATTGTTCAAAGCTTTAGTCCCTCCGCCCAAGTCTGCCTCTTCCCGACCCCAAGCCTTCCTTTCAGGAAGAAGGTAAGCTGCCGATCCCAGTCCGCCTCGCCCGACCCCTTCTATCCGCCCGACCCCGGTTCCGTCTCGCCCGACCCTATCTGTTCCGCCGACCCTTATCCGCCTCGCCCGAGGGCTCGGCTGTGATCTTTTTCTTCAACCCGAGGATATATGTGTAAAACTTAGGAACCCTCCAGCGCTTGCGTATGAGGACCCCTAGTATACCACATCCTCTAGTTCAAGGATCAGATCATAAGTTTCCTTTCCGACCCTTGCCTTTTGATCTTCACCAGCTCTCTTGAACCTCCCTACCCTCCTGCTCTTTGTCGCAAGTTTCTAGGCTCAGACGAGCCAGTGTTGCTGTTGAAACAACCGTCTATGCTAACTCTTGCATTGCATTCGTGTAGAGCTGCACCTCGCCGACGGCTTCTACGAGCTACACCCGGCGCCAGAAGACGAAGCTGTAGCCGAGCTCCTGCCCTCCGAAGCCGAAGCCGCCCCAGAAGTCGAGCAGTTCTCTTCCTCTTTGCTCGAAGGCAAGCCCCGGTTGCATGAAAACCCTGCGTTGTTTTCCAAACTTGCGCATGCCTTCTGTAACATGCTTGTGCATTTACGTATAGGAGTTGTTTGAAACCCTAGATGCATGACTTAGTTATCCCCATGATCTGAGCACTAGCTGTTGGACCGAGTAGCTGCTTGCTTAACTAGGAGACGGTAAAAGCCGAGTGATTTCCTGTCACTCGCGAGTTGTAGGAGTTGCATGTCTACCCTTCTATTACAACTATAAGGACGATGGATGGGGCAGGGTTTTGGTAACTCTTTGGTGGACGGATGGTTGCCCCGTCTGTCTACGAAAACTTGCTAAGGCCCGACAGTGGTGGTGTTCGTGATCAAGTGTTTGAAAGTACTAGCCTCATACTTAGTATGGGATGAGGAAGCCTAGTACTGGATTGAACCTAGACGTGAGCGGTCGCCCCATTATTCTTGGAACGGAGTTTCCCCTGCTGGTTGTCGCACGTGGTGGTAAGCGTGGTCACAGGACGGCAGAGGTCGGGTCTGTGGAACCTTACACCAAAGGAAATAGGCCCGACACGGGTTAGGGGATTGATAGGGAAGGCCGACACAGGAAGCGACCTCCGGGTGCGCGGATGTCGTGAGGCTAGGTTCACCATGCATGGTTGAAGAACTCGAATCGATTCGTCTGCCTCTCATAGTTTGAGATTGCTTGATCGCTATGTCACCCTGAGTAAATGAGGAATCTTATGATGACATGATGTTTGTTGATATATCTACACAGCTTGTTTGGTTCTGTGATTGCTTAAAATAGGTTGCAAAACTTAGAACGGCTAATGAACTTAGAACCGGAGCTAAAAACTTGAAAATGGGGTTTCACTTAGTGCTTTTGGCAAAGCAAACCCCTCAGCCAGAAAGCCCTGCATGTCTAGAAGTGTGGAGTGGTTTTACTCCTATCGGTTAAGTCTTGTTGAGCTTAGTAGCTCAGCCTTGTTGTGGCTCCTGTTTTTCAGGTGAAGCTGCTGCTCCCGACCCCTCTCTTGCTGGCGCTTGGCCGCCCCAGCTCCCGCCGGGCTGGATGGTTGAGTGGGATCCCTCCTCGGATGGCGAGGAGAGGAATCAGTGATGTCCCGGCTGGCCTCACCAGGATATCCGACCCCGACGATTGCTTCCGCTAGTGTTATCTTCTGTTGTTTTCCAACCTTCCTGTAAAACTCTGATGTTCTCTTCGCAACTAAATCAAGTGGTTAATTGGTTAAATTCGGTGGACTTGTTGTATTCTCTGGAACCACTCACCTTCATGTGGGTTTGCTAAAGCGGTCCTGTTCAAGTGGTTAAATCGGACGAAATCTGACGGCACTTCGTGTTAACTTGGCTAAGGCATCAGTGTCGCATGTTAGGCGACTTAACTATGCGTAATCAAGCTAATCCGAAGTGGATCCGCCACAGCTGGTACCAGAGCTGGTTTAGCAGTGTAGAGAACACAACAAGTCCTAACACTTCTTTGAAAAGATAAAAGTTGCAAGAAACTTTTGAAAAATCTCGTACGATCGTTAAGGATGGCTTTAGTGCGAGAGGCCCTAGGGGATTTTGGGGTTGTTTTAGGTGGCTAATAATTACTTGGTTATCTTCCTAACCCTTCCAGCACTTCGCCACGTCTGTCATACGTGTGCCGAGTTCCGCATCGCTAGCATGTGAAGGTTGATAGGGAGTCTATTCAAAGGACCCTATCATCGTGGTTGTTCTCGCCCACGTCTATCACACGTGCGCGGGTTCTGTATGTACTCCATACGAAGGTTGGTACGGTTCGATTCCAACGAACCTATCAGCACGGTTGGTTCGCCACGTTTGTCATACGTGTGCTGATTCCGCATCACGAGTATGCGAAGGGTTATATGGTTCCATTCAAAGGGAACCTATATCCACGGTTGAGTGCTATCCATGCTGCCTTATACGCATAGGTGCCGTTCCTATAGTGAGCGGTAATGTTTGGGAACGCTTTCGTGGGTGCTGGCACGAAAGGTTCGTGTGTTGGTGTTTTCTGCAGGTACGCTAACCGCGTTCGTTTAGGAGACGTTGTTAGAACCGACTAGCTATTATAGGGAGAGACGTAATTGTTGCCTTGTCACCGGCACTAACCGCGTAAGACCCGAGTTTCGGGCAGTTGTTTTGTTAAGAGTAAGGTAGGCCGTGCATGCGTCATAGCCAGAAAGCTGTAAGGTTTCCTTCTCAACAGCAACCTTGTTCGGAGGAATTCTTTTTGGATCTAAGGATTTCTAGTTTCTTTCAGTTGCTCTCGGTTAAAACCGAATGCTTCTCTATCCGACCCCTGACCCTTGGAGTCTATCTCACGTGGTTTCGGTTTCTTGGTTCCAGATGGCTGTTCCCGGGCATGTTCTATTTGGAGCGGATGGTACTTTCCAGTCGACATGTCTGCATTTCGAGGGATTTCCCACGATTCTGTGGGACACGTTGAAGTGGTTTGGGTACCTGTCCCCACCCTTGTACGCCGGACGGCTATATCTGGAGCAGGGCATCCAGATGTGCCAAGTACAGGCAGTGGTACCTCCTCCCCCTGTGCGGCCCGACTGGCCCTCTTTCGGCATATCGGCCTATGGCCTTGCTCCTGAGGACACTTGGGAGTCTGCCGCCCTCCAGCTTCTCACCCAGTTCTGCCAGCTGCATCCCCTGGAGATCACGCTCGACCCGATTGGCCTATTCCCCGTCAGGAACCGGCTGGACCCGGCATGGCTCGACCGCGTCGGGAATATTGAGGTGCTAGCCACCACATGTGCCATGGTCACCATCTCCACCAATGTCAGGTGTATGGCAGCCCTTTACCGACTGATCGAGCTTCAAGGGAGAGCTATGACCCTCTTCGCCCGGACCGCAGCGAATGCTCACGGGTACCTCCAGTCAGCAAGGAGAGATATGGTAGGCCAAACCTACCAGCTTATTCAACGGGGTATCCAGATCCACGACATGCAAGACCGGATCTCCGAGCTTGAAGGAGAAGTCGCCGACTTGGTGGACGGCATGATAGAGCTATCGGAGGAGAAGATGGAGATAGAAATGGAGCTGGCAGTTGCCAATGCCCATTTGGAGGAGCATCAAGCTGAGCTCGATGATATGCATGCCCTCAACATGCAGCTCAAAGCTCAAGAGGACCCTGAGGAAGACGAAGGAGCGTCCAGCATAGATATCGAGGAAGATGGCGCCCCTTCTCCTACTCATAGTGTCCATTTGTAGATTAAGAGTTCTCAGGGAATCATTCTTTTGTTGTACTCCTCGGCAGCCTAAATTTTGGAAAGATTGTAATAGGTTAGCCTTGAGTCGAGTACCCCCTGTGTTGGAACACCTCTGTATATAAAGTCAATTCTGGTGCCTGGCTTTTCACCCTTGCAAAGTGTTGGAATGCTAGGCAAAGTGAGTTGTGCCGTGACCATATGCTGTTTTCTGGGAGCCTGTTCAGTTGGCCGACCCCAGTTCGTGTGATCGGGTGCGCTGACCCTTCGAGGCCGTTTCCGCCTCGTCCGACCCTTTTAAGTATGGATCGTTGTCGACCCCTTTTTCTCAGAAGGATCGCCTAGCCCGACCTCTTGGCTTGAGTTGGATTATAGGAGTCTGAATATGACATGTTTTGCCTGAAGTTGAGTATAAGGCTAAGATAGGTGCTAACAAATATGAGAATGAGAAAAGTATTTTTTCCCCTATGAGGACGTGTGTTGCATTATCGGCAGGAGTTGCATTGGAGAATTTAACTTATGCGTTCCAATTGACGGAGTATTTCTAAGGTTATGAATTTAATAGAACGCTAACTCTTGCAGATGGCGCATCGCACCAGGTCTGGTTCTGTGCCCGGCAGTAGCGAGCAGCGACAGGATCTTCCCTCGCCCCCGCTCTCATCTCCACTGGAGGCAATCCTAGCACCTCAAACTGAGCTGCTAAGACATCTGGTACAAGGGCAACAGCAACAGCCCCATGGTGGAAGGGCTCAGCAGCAGCCGCATGTCGCTCGGTATGAGAACTTTCTGGGGACACAGCCCCCTTTGTTCCAAAAGACACAAGAACCGCTCGATGCTGACGCCTGGGTTCATACAATCGAATCCAAGTTTGAGCTTCTCACCGCCCCATGCCCCGACAACAACAAGGCTCGATTTGCAGCTCAACAGCTGCGTGGCTCCGCACGGCTTTGGTGGGATCACTACCATGCCATGTTGCCGGCTGGCCATGTGGTCAGCTGGAATGAGTTCAAGACGGCGTTCAAAGCGCATCACATTCCGGAAGGTCTCTTGGAGCGCAAGCTCAACGAATTCCTGGCCCTTACCCAGGGAACCCGAGATGTGTTGCACTACGCTCAAGCTTTCAACGACCTGTGCCGTTATGCCGGCTACCATGCGGACACGGATGAAAAGAAGCGGGACAGATTCCGCCGAGGACTGAGCTTGGAGCTCAGGGAAAGGTTGAACCCCATCAAGGTGGACACCTACAATGAGTTGGTCAATTTGGCCATCTCTCAAGAGGATTACATGCAAGCTCTCAAGGCCGACCAGAAGAGGAAAGCCTCCGTGACATTTCCGAGTCAGCCGACTCGAAGGTCCCGGATGGTTCCTCCACCAGCCCCCGGCCGACCCCAGCAGTCAGGAAGGTGGATTGCCCGACCCCCGCCAGTAACAGCGCCTCGTTTTCCAGGCTTTCAACCGCAGGTGCCCCGACCGACCCTGCCAACACCACCCCGCCCTGCAGCTAGTAACCGCTGTTTTACCTGCGGCAATGAAGGGCATTTTGCAAAGGACTACCCCAGGAACAAGCATCAGCATCAAAATCAGAACCCCCTAGCAACCAGAGGAAGAAGACCTAAGGTGCAAGTCTGACAAGGCCGACTCAACTACACCAGCTTGACCGAGATCCCCGAAGGTGCGCTAGTAATGATGGGTACTTTCCTTGTTTTAAATCAAGCTGTTGTTGTGTTGTTCAATTCGGGAGCCTCTCATAGCTTTATCGGGAGTAAGGTTAGGGAAAGATGTGAGCTGGATGTCGGTCACACTAAGGAACCTTATGTGATCGCCACTCCTGGGGGAAAGATAACATCGGATCAGATTGTTACTCTTGTACCTCTCCAGCTAGGCCCCACCCTCTTCAAGGAAAACCTTATCATCCTTGGCCTAGAAGGCATAGATGTCATCCTTGGTATGGATTGGATGGCTCGACATCACGTGGTTCTAGATACAGCAGCCCGATCTCTCTACATCAGCTCGCCCTTCCATGGCAGTTCTACCCTATCTTTGACACCTCCTGAGTCTGCACTTCCTTGTGCATACCCTCTATCGGGAACCCATCTAGAAAGCCTTCCTGTTATCTGTGAGTACCCTGACGTGTTTCCGGAAGACTTGCCGGGTATGCCACCTGATAGAGAAGTGGAGTTTTCCATAGAGTTGATCCCCGGCACAGCACCAATATCTAAGAGGCCCTATCGGATGCCACCCGCTGAGTTAGCCGAGTGGAAGACCCAGTTGCATGATCTGTTGGAAAAAGGCTTCATCCGACCTAGCACATCATCTTGGGGTTGCCCTGCCCTGTTTGTGAAAAAGAAGGATGGCAGTCTACGTATGTGTGTGGATTACCGACCCCTCAATGCTGTGACCGTCAAGAACAAATACCCACTGCCACGCATTGATGTCTTGTTTGATCAGTTAGCCGGAGCAAAAGTATTCTCCAAGATCGATCTTCGTTCTGGGTATCACCAAATCAAGATCCGACCCTGCGACATACCTAAGACAGCCTTCTCTACCAGATATGGACTATACGAGTACCTGGTCATGTCCTTTGGACTCACCAATGCACCCGCCTATTTCATGTACCTCATGAACTCAGTATTCATGCCCGAGCTGGACAAGTTTGTGGTGGTGTTCATTGATGATATCCTAGTGTACTCGAAGAGCGAAGAAGAGCATGCCGATCATCTCCATGTAGTTCTCCAACGGCTAAGAGATCACCAACTCTATGCCAAGTTCTCCAAGTGTGAGTTTTGGTTAGATAGTGTCAAGTTTTTGGGACACACTATTTCCAAGGATGGTATATCCGTCGATCCCAGCAAGGTGCAGGAAGTCATGGAATGGAAGCCTCCTGCCTCAGTGCACCAGATCAGAAGTTTCCTTGGACTGGCAGGCTACTATCGGCGTTTCATACCGGATTTCTCTAAGATAGCTAAGCTGATGACCGAGTTGTTGAAGAAAGAGGTCAAATTTGTGTGGGACGACAAGTGTGAAGAAGCCTTCAAGACCCTGAAGCACCTGCTGACCACCGCCCCAGTTTTGGCTCAGCCCGACCCTTCTAGGTCGTTTGATGTGTACTGTGACGCCTCTGGCACTGGACTTGGGTGTGTTCTTACGCAAGACAACCGAGTCATTGCCTATGCCTCACGAGCATTACGACCTCATGAGCTGAGCTACCCAACCCATGACCTTGAGCTAGCAGCAGTGATACATGCCTTGAAGATATGGAGACATTATTTGATGGGCACTCACTGCAACATCTACACCGACCACAAGAGCCTCAAGTACATCTTCACTCAAGCCGACCTCAACATGCGCTAAAGAAGATGGTTGGAGTTGATAAAAGATTATGATTTGGAAGTGCACTATCATCCTGGCAAAGCCAATGTGGTAGCCGATGCCCTTAGTCGCAAGTACCATTGCAACTGCTTGTTGGTAACAGCTTTCACCAAGACCCTGTGTCACGAGATGGAAAAACTCAGTTTGGAGATTATTCCCCATG
The DNA here is from genome assembly GCF_000263155.2 of Setaria italica. Lineage (NCBI taxonomy): Eukaryota > Viridiplantae > Streptophyta > Magnoliopsida > Poales > Poaceae > Setaria > Setaria italica. Next base: position 15,051,371 of record NC_028450.1, on the reverse strand, counting down.
GAACCCTCAGCCACATCACCCTTGACTCAGTTTTGGAAGACCAAATCCGGTCAGCACAAGTAAAGGATACGGAAATAAGGCGGATCATCAGGAAGATCTCAGTAAAGGATGAAGGATATAAGCAATTCCGGCAGGACAAAACTGGAGGCGTGCATTATGGAAACCGACTAGTTGTACCAGCCAACCCCGAGCTGAGGAAGCAAATCTTAGACGAAGCTCATCTCTCCAAGTTCTCAATCCATCCTGGCAGCAATAAGATGTACCATGATCTCCGTCAAACCTTTTGGTGGAGTGGAATGAAACCGGAGATAGCTCGGTATGTTTTAGAATGTGACACCTGCCAACGCGTCAAGGCCAGTCATTTAAAGGTGGCAGGTACCCTGCAGTCGCTACCTATTCCCTCTTGGAAATGGGAAGACATCAGCATGGATTTCATAGTTGGATTGCCCCTTACATCGCAGAGATATGATTCCATCTAGGTTATAGTGGACCGTTTGACCAAGACCGCCCACTTCCTTCCTGTTCGTACCACCTACACAGTCAAGCAGTATGCAGAGTTGTACCTCGACCGCATAGTTTCCCTACACGGTGTACCCAAGACCATCGTCTCTGATCGAGGAGTTCAGTTTGTGGCACGCTTTTGGGAGCAACTGCAAGCATCCATGGGCACCAAGCTCATCCGATGCTCAACATATCATCCTCAAACTGATGGCCAAACCGAGAGAGTCAATCAGATCCTCGAAGACATGTTAAGAGCTTGTGTCATCCACTATGACAAGAATTGGGACAAGTGCCTGCCCTTAGCAGAATTCTCCTACAACAACAGCTACCAGGCCAGTTTGAAGATGGCGCCATTCAAAGCCCTGTATGGCCGGAGATGCCGGACACCCTTGAACTGGTCCCAAACGGGAGAAAGACAGGTCTATGGCCCTGATTTAGTGGCAGAAGCCGAAGAGCAAGTAAATGTAATCCAAGCCAATCTCAAGGCGGCCCAGTCTCGACAAAAGAGTTACTCCGACCGGCGGAGAAGACCCTTGCAGTTCGACCTTGGTGATCATGTGTATCTTCGAGTCTCCCCGACCAAAGGAGTACAACGGTTTGGAGTAAAAGGCAAGTTAGCTCCCCGTTACATTGGCCCTTATGAGATTGTGGAGATATGTGGACCCGTTGCTTACAGGATCCAACTCCTAGAACAGCTATCGGCCATACACGATGTTTTCCATGTGTCTCAACTGAAGAAGTGTGTACAAGTTCCAACCGAGATCTTAGAGCAAGAACAGCTTCAGGTAGAGCTCGACCTAACCTACGCCGAGTACCCAAACCGAATTCTTGACCAGAAGGAAAGGCGTACCCGGCGCCAAGCGGTAAAGATGTACAAGATACTCTGGAGAAACTACACCGAAGATGAAGCAACATGGGAAACGGACGAGTATCTGAACAAGCGCTTCCCCGATTTTCTACCTCGTCAAGGAGGTAAAAACGGCACCCCGCTTTTGATGCCTGAATCTCGGGACGAGATTCTTTTTAAGAGGGGTAGGCTGTGACGACCGACCCCTAATCTTCCGGGTTAACCTTAATCCTAGCCCTGGATCTTAGTCATCTGCCTTGTTTTGCCGCGCCTGAGTGCTCAGCCTTCCGCCCGATCCCGACCCCTGAGGCCGACCCCTCCCCGCTTCGCTCCGCTCCCGACCCCGGCAAACCTAGCTCACCGTCGGATCCTTCTAAGTCTTCCTCAAACGTCCGTTCTATCCGCCCAGTGGACCCGCGAGATCTTTTCCCAGATCTTTCGCGACAGGCGTACTCGAGTTGCATGCCCGCTTCAGAGTCTCCCTGCCGCGTGGCTCGTCTTCTCCGACGCCCGCTGCTCAGTTTTGTCTCTGGCTCGCAACCGAATGGATTCTCGCGCCCCCTTCCCCAATGGCGGCGGAAGCCCCTCTGCAACCTTTCTGCAGCGCCTCGCCTCCCGCGCCCATCATCACACCACCAGATCCCGGCCCCAGAGCCAGATGTCGCCCGTCTTTTCCGTCACTTCGATCTCAGTCGCGCCGCCTGGTCTCCGCTACACGACGATTCCTCCATCGCCAACCCCGACCGTGGCAGCGACAGCTCCTTTCCCCGCCCTGTCAGAAGCCGCCCGACAATCTGTTGCTCCGCGCTCGCCCGTGCGCCCGCGGCTGCCTGTCTTCTCACCTGTGCGCCCTCGATTCTAGCATCGTTAAACCAGTCGCTTCTATCAAATCTTCCGCACAACGACACCCGCCTCCGCCAAATCTCAACCACCGGCATACCCGTTCCTACACCGCCCTGACGGTAGAACCCAATGACCGCTGGCGTCATCCCTGAGTCCTGCACCACCGCCCTCGTCGCTCAATCGCCGGCCCGGCAGAGCACTCCATTGCTTCTCCCCGGCCTTCGCGCCACTCCCCTTCTCTCTCCCACGCCGCTTTCCTTTCCCCATCCCAGCAGCTATAAAAGGGATGCACAAGCCGCCGGAGTTCCCTCCGCCATTGTTGCCTTCAGCCATTCTCTCGCTCCCTGCTCAAGCTCCTAGCGCCACACGCCAAGTTCTTGAGGAACTCTTCTCTCAGCTTCTCCCTCAGTTTTCTCCAAGTCACCCAGCCGCTTGCTCCTCCGTGCTGCGTAAAAGCTTACTTGTGATCTGCAAGAAGCATCGCCGCCGCCGGAGCATTGCCGGTCTTAGCCGATTGTTCAAAGCTTTAGTCCCTCCGCCCAAGTCTGCCTCTTCCCGACCCCAAGCCTTCCTTTCAGGAAGAAGGTAAGCTGCTGATCCCAGTCCGCCTCGCCCGACCCCTTCTATCCGCCCGACCCCGGTTCCGTCTCGCCCGACCCTATCTGTTCCGCCGACCCTTATCCGCCTCGCCCGAGGGCTCGGCTGTGATCTTTTTCTTCAACCCGAGGATATATGTGTAAAACTTAGGAACCCTCCAGCGCTTGCGTATGAGGACCCCTAGTATACCACATCCTCTGGTTCAAGGATCAGATCATAAGTTTCCTTTCCGACCCTTGCCTTTTGATCTTCACCAGCTCTCTTGAACCTCCCTACCCTCCTGCTCTTTGTCGCAAGTTTCTAGGCTCAGACGAGCCAGTGTTGCTGTTGAAACAACCGTCTATGCTAACTCTTGCATTGCATTCGTGTAGAGCTGCACCTCGCCGATGGCTTCTACGAGCTACACCCGGCGCCAGAAGACGAAGCTGTAGCCGAGCTCCTGCCCTCCGAAGCCGAAACCGCCCCAGAAGTCGAGCAGTTCTCTTCCTCTTTGCTCGAAGGCAAGCCCCGGTTGCATGAAAACCCTGCGTTGTTTTCCAAACTTGCGCATGCCTTCTGTAACATGCTTGTGCATTTATGTATAGGAGTTGTTTGAAACCCTAGATGCATGACTTAGTTATCCCCATGATCTGAGCACTAGCTGTTGGACCGAGTAGCTGCTTGCTTAACTAGGAGACGGTAAAAGCCGAGTGATTTCCTGTCACTCGCGAGTTGTAGGAGTTGCATGTCTACCCTTCTATTACAACTATAAGGACGATGGATGGGGCAGGGTTTTGGTAACTCTTTGGTGGACGGATGGTTGCCCCGTCTGTCTACGAAAACTTGCTAAGGCCCGACAGTGGTGGTGTTCGTGATCAAGTGTTTGAAAGTACTAGCCTCATACTTAGTATGGGATGAGGAAGCCTAGTACCGGATTGAACCTAGACGTGAGCGGTCGCCCCATTGTTCTTGGAACAGAGTTTCCCCTGCTGGTTGTCGCACGTGGTGGTAAGCGTGGTCACAGGACGGCAGAGGTCGGGTCTGTGGAACCTTACACCAAAGGAAATGGGCCCGACACGGGTTAGGGGATTGATAGGGAAGGCCGACACAGGAAGCGACCTCCGGGTGCGCGGATGTCGTGAGGCTAGGTTCACCATGCATGGTTGAAGAACTCGAATCGATTCGTCTGCCTCTCATAGTTTGAGATTGCTTGATCGCTATGTCACCCTGAGTAAATGAGGAATCTGATGATGACATGATGTTTGTTGATATATCTACACAGCTTGTTTGGTTCTGTGATTGCTTAGAATAGGTTGCAAAACTTAGACCGGCTTATGAACTTAGAACCGGAGCTAAAAACTTGAAAATGGGGTTTCACTTAGTGCTTTTGGCAAAGCAAACCCCTCAGCCAGAAAGCCCTGCATGTCTAGAAGTGTGGAGTGGTTTTACTCCTATCGGTTAAGTCTTGTTGAGCTTAGTAGCTCAGCCTTGTTGTGGCTCCTGTTTTTCAGGTGAAGCTGCTGCTCCCGACCCCTCTCTTGCTGGCGCTTGGCCGCCCCAGCTCCCGCCGGGCTGGACGGTCGAGTGGGATCCCTCCTCGGATGGCGAAGAGAGGAATCAGTGATGTCCCGGCTGGCCTCACCAGGATATCCGACCCCGACGATTGCTTCCGCTAGTGTTATCTTCTGTTGTTTTCCAACCTTCCTGTAAAACTCTGATGTTCTCTTCGCAACTAAATCAAGTGGTTAATTGGTTAAATTCGGTGGACTTATTGTATTCTCTGGAACCACTCACCTTCATGTGGGTTTGCTAAAGCGGTCCTGTTCAAGTGGTTAAATCGGACGAAATCCGACGGCACTTCGTGTTAACTTGGCTAAGGCATCGGTGTCGCATGTTAGGCGACTTAACCATGCGTAATCAAGCTAATCCGAAGTGGATCCGCCACACCCAATCTAGAACACCGACACCCACACGCACACGACGCGCGAAAGGAGCAGGAGGCGCGACCGGCGGCGCGCTCGCCCGTGGCCACACGGGTCCCAGGTGGCGGCGACCTCCCTCACCCTCCCCTCCATAGTATGCATCTCCCTCACCTTCTTCCTCCCTTCTAAACCCTAGGTTTTCTTCTCTCTTGTAGTGCTTAGGAATCAATCCGAAATTGAGGCATATGGATCCTGCTGAGGTTCCATTTCTCCCAAAGGACTGAGGAAGAAGAGGGGTGGCTGGAGCTCTTGCTAGGATTGGAGCAGAGAGGAAAGGAGGAGATCGATGGGAGCACCTGCTGCTCTGGTAGGGGTATGTATGTCCAGTTAACGGAGACTTCACAGAAGTGGTAAGATTCAAACAAATGCAACCTTTCAATGCGATATAGCTAAGTTTGGATCTTTTGATGGTATATTTCTAAAGACGCAATCTTTCAATGGTACATATGCAATTTTCCCTATTTTTTAAAATGGTTGATGTGGGTTATTTAGATATTTGACGTAATGGGTTATTTAGATATAGATTTAGAGGTTTACTTTGTAATATTTTCATAATAATAGTGGTGGATAATTTTTAGAAAATATAATAGATTAATGACTATGATTATTGGAGTCTATAGGATTCATATGCTTAAATGACTTGAGAACTAATACATAATCTCCAATTGAAAAATTAAGGGCACATAAATAACAATCAAAATTGTTACTTATTATCTTCATCTAATTATGATAGATTTTAGCTAGTAATTACTCTATAACATTTTCATCCATATTTATAATATTTTTTCTCTTTGCATCACAGGTATACTCTTAAATTTGTTTAATAGATTCTAAGTTTGAGCTATACCTTTAACATGAAAATCTATATTCTCATTACTTCCTCTATATATTTTTAAATGGTGACACACTTCATGTGTATATACCTTACTATACCAAGAGTGTAATAAATAGAGAATTAGAATCGTATATTGGTATACCTTGGGTATATTTTTAATAATGGAATATGTGAGTAATTTGGATGTAAATTTAAGGGTTACTTTAAATTATTTTTTATAAAGTTAGTGGTGGGAAATTTGGAAGCAAATTTAGATGGTTATTTTAAATTATTTTTTATAATGGCATAAATGGGTAATTTAGATGAAGGTTAGGGGTTATTTTAGTTTATTTTATATAATGACAGTTGGCAGAGGTGGGTAATTTAGATATAGATTTGGGGTTACTTTAAGTTATTTTTATAATGGCAAAGGTAGGTAATTTAAATATAGATTTAGGAGTTACTTTAAGTTATTTTTATAATAGCAGAGGTGGGTAATTTTTTTAAAATATAATAGATCCAATGGCTATGATGATTTGAGTCTACGAATATATGGGTAGATGTTTGCTTTTTTTGAGAAGTTATAGAATTTCTCTCTAGAGTGTCTACCTAGGATCCTAAGTAGCTTCATGTGGAAGCTTCAAAAGGAACCTCTAAGGGCAATCCCAACCTAAGATACAACCACGTAGTGTCTATACTTGCCATGTCATATAGACACTAAATATAAAATTATATTGGCAATAAATGGTTTCTTCAAAATAAAGTATCAACCAATCTCCTGTCTTCTCTCCTTTCCTCTCCAATCCCCCTTCCCTGTTTCTTTGTTTGTGTGTAGACTTGATTTTTTGCATGAGAAACCATTTCCTTCTCTCCTTTCATTAACTCTCATACCACATCACTCTTTGCTTACATGGCATGCTATTTAATACTATAGAAACTATCCTAGTCACCGGATTAGGATTACCATAGTAATAGACGGCTCTCATCCATCCAACGTAGGCCAACAACATCACTACTAATGACCGGAGTGTCACACGGACAATCATACATATACAGTTTAGTTACATAATATTTCAGAGTTAACAGTTACAGTTATGTTGCAAATTTAGAGATGGCAAAAGAAAATGAAGACAAAGTTTCACACTAACAAATCAGGAAGAGACAAAAAAAGCCTATGTGGCACAGGCGCACAGCATTGGTTTGTCCGTGCCATTGTCGACAAGTTTGCAAAATTTCAGGACAAGACAGAAAGTGGAATATATACGCTAGAGGATATAGTGTTTACGATCCCAACGTCATGTTGATCCTTTAGACCAGTCTCAATGGAGGGTTTTACGAGAGTTTCGTATCATTAAATTTAATGGCACATCAGTAAAATTGCTCACTTGGCAAGGTAATTAAGGGGGAAATTTCATCAAATAAGAGAGAAATTTCATCCAGCTGGTACAGTTACCTACGCCCTCCATCCCAAATTACAACTCGTTTTGGTTTTTCTAGGTATATAACATTTGCTATAAATCTAGACATAATATTATCCCGTGCATAGGTAGAGCTATGTATCTAGAAAATACAAAACGAATAGTAATTGGAGTGGAGGAAATAGTTCTCAATCTTACTAACTATGGAATGAAACTGTGCACTAAGATCGGTCTTATTCGCTCATCGTTATTCAAATGTGACTTTGTTGCATGCCGTGCATCGTGTATGTAATGTAACGAGTCTAGTCGTGGTGCAGAGTGTCGTGGACGATCGAACGGACAAGGGACAGACGGTGGCAGCCCCACTATTATTTGTTGTTTCTTGTTCAGAAAAGGACCAACAAAGCTTTGAATGCATCCAGGTCGGTCGCCTCGCCAGGTTGTTGCTTTGCTTGCTTCAGACAAGCCAATCTGCTGGAAGGCTAGCTGCCTCGCATGTTTGACCAATTGACCCGTCCATCCTTAAAACCTTGGCCGCTCGATCTGGACGTCGAGAACACCATTCTGCGTGACTTTTGCTGCCAATACTGAACAGAAGTTACGAGTATGATTCGATATGAACATGTTTATGATTAGAATAAAAGGCGCCGTGTACGGTTGGTATGTTCTTCTGGACACAGCTTGAATCAAATGCGTTTGTTCAGCTTATGGCCTGTGTTTCTTCTGCTTATTAATTGTATCTATATTCAATTAATTATTGTCAAGTACCCGTGTTCCGTGGTGCAATTCGGGTCACAAAGCCTCACCAACCCGATCAATCAAGTCCGCTAGGACACGAATAGGACGGCTGCTTGGCATGGGACGATAGCCGCACAGCTGATCACTAGTACTCGTAGGATGCAGGTTGAGAAAGGGAGAAGAAGTGCAGCGGTGTGGACTGGGGAGATAAAGGGAGAGCAAAGTACGGCGTTGGATCGCTCCCTTTGAGCCTTGGGTTTATTACATGCCGTGCTGGTGGCCCAGGCCCACCAAAAGTCATGATCGGTGGCGAGGTTGCATAGTTTTCAAGTTTCATAATTAATTTGTATCAACCATATAAGTTTATTTACCATGGTACTGTATCTTTGTTTTCATTTTTATTGATTAGATTCAGTTTTGTAGAGAGTATACTGCTCAAGGAGCCATTACTATAAGCATAATAGCTTCTATGGCCCGTTAAATCGATCGTGGATATGGCTCCAAAGTTTAATTAAGAACAGGGCAATCTGCTCTGTTTTTATACACAAAAGTTTTTTTCTAAAAAAACCTTGCCGACGGAAAAACAGCCTCTACTGATAGAAAAGAGTGTTTAAATTATCTATAAAGTTACTGGAAAAAAAGGGAGAAGAGATCACGTAAGCCTACTCTTACGGTATTTCTCTCAAATGCTTGGCGCCGGCTATCGGCCACTTGCTCCTTGATCTTTACGGTTGTGCCATTCTCGGTGCAAATTTCATCCTTATTAAATATAGTGATATGTCAGTATTTTTGATGATGTGGCAAGGAATGAATGAAAAGAGAAGTGAAATGAGTTTCATCTCCTGGAAACCTTGTACACACTGTTTCCAAAAAGCTTGGCATTTTGTAGCTTTAGAAACAAGAAATAATGAAACTTGGCATTTTGTGGACCTATTTTGTTTTTTTAGCGAACCGCATAAGTATATCAGTAAAATATATGACTACCAGGTTACAGTTAGGAAAAGAAAAGAACACTATGAAAAAAATTAACTAAACTCGGTCGATTGGATTAGGATGTCAACACGACAATATCACTCTGCGGAACATCAACACGGCGCACCACTCAAACTCAACAGCTATACCCGACCGGTTGGATTGGGACATCAACATAGCCGCACCACTCAATACAATAACAATATCGTGCAACTAGTAGGATTGGGACATCAACACACGCCGCACAACATATTGCGCCACCCAACTCGCAAAGACACCGGCCGATTGGATGAACAACTCGGGTGGATGGATGAAACGCCGTGCGCTGATGACAACATCAATCCACCGAGGGGAAGAACCTAGCATCGAGCCAGCTTCCGCTAGGCGTGACCAATTGCCGTTAGGCCAACGTGGAGTTGCAAACACACCGCTGAACTTTGACAACACCAGGCAGTACTCCACCGAAACTTGCGGACTCCCGGATGTACACACAGGTAATAATTGCGGAGGGAGAGGGTGAGAGAGAAGGGAGATCCGCTCATCCCCGCATAAAACCCCACCGTCGTGACAACCAAGAGCACCACAATATTGATGATGAGCCATCGGAGTCAGGAAAGATCGGAACAGGATCTCCAAAGATAACGCTTCCAAGGAAGATACAATGTTGAAATCGCCGCCGCCGCCGCCACCTAAGGAAAGTCGAGCATGGTTTTCACTGGAAGAATCCTGTCCGGGAAAGAGGCCACCTCGACAACACCTCCAAGAGGGAACATGGCGTCCAAAGAACGTCATCATTCCCGGCCTGGCATTATGCCGAGCAAGACTTTTGCCTGTTTAGCCACCCTTCCCACTGCCCCTGCAGCTCCAACGCTCCCAAGGAAAAAAATTCTCCCGCCACCACACGCACGATAGCCACCACACGCACGATAACCACCACATCCATATCGAGCCACCACCCACATATTGTCACGGATTCCCTCCTCGTCCGCCGATGCCTTGGCAGCGCCTGCACCATAAGCAAGGTGGCCCAACGCCCTAGCCACACCTCCATGGCGTCGCTAGTGCACCCCCGCACAGGTCGGCGCCAACCACACCACCATGGTGCTGCTGGTGAGCCCCGTGCAGACCACCTTCGGCTGCACCAAGATGATGCCACCAAACCGCGCAAATCCTGCACCGCTGTTGCGGTCAAATCAGGCCGGAAGGGCCGGATCCGACCACCGCAAAGCTGGAAACGATGCATTGCCACTAGCACCGGACCGCATGGGGCACAATAGCCGCCTGGGCACCCCCGTGCCCCACCTCAACTCTCGCCACCGCCAGACCACCTCTACGCCCGCACCTCAGCTACCCCGCAAACTACGTGCCGTGGTGCCTCCTTGCGGGCAGACTCCACGCTACCGCGCGTCGCTCGCGTGCGCGCCCAGTGCCGTTGTGCCTCCTCGCCGCTGCAGCACCCCTGCCGGGAGCGAGGGCCAGCCTAGGCCTGCGCATCTGCTAGTTGCAGCCCCGGCCTCCCCAGCAAATCCGGCCCCATGCTCACCGGATCCGACCGTATCTCACCGTATCGTGTGTGCTCGCAATAGATCTGGGCGAGCCTGCAGCAGACCCACGCGAGCCCACCTGATTTGGCCCCACCGCCGCCATCTCTATTGCCGCACGGGCTTCTGGCGGTCGGATCCGGCGGTGGCGTGGCGGGGTTGACGGAGGAAAGGGTGGCGGCGCTCAGGCTGCGCGGTCTGCCCGTGTTGCCTCTGAGAAGGAGCGACGCGGGGGCTGGGTTCTCAAATATGCCGAGTCACTGAATGGTATGTTCTGTGTGGACCTATTTCAACTACGAACCAAATGTCATCCTGTCATTTTGAAAAGATAAATACGAAATACCCTTTGAAAATGGTTAGCAACGTAGTGCTAGAGCATCGTCGCCTGAAAATATGTTTCCTCACAAAAGTTTAGCTCCAACTCAAAGGAGAAAGAAGAGTGTTGCGCTGTCCAAATCTCTCTTCCCCTCTCCACTCGGCCGAGAAAACTGGTTTGAGTTTACTTTTTTTTTACAATAGAAAAGCGAATGAAAATGCATGCCTTTTTCTCCCAGTTTCCAGTCCAAGGAATGAATGGTTCAAGGCTGACGGAACGACCATCTGAACAGAATGAATCCCGTCCGGTGTGACGATACTAATGGCTCACTTTTTTCTGGACTGGACCACGGCTATTAGCTTATGACTATATTAGTACAAAACTTGCTAGGATTAATGTACGGGATAACCGAGTTTCAGGGAGAAATGTTTGACGTTTACCCATTTGAGTACATACAAGTCGAGTATAATCATGGATTTAAATAAACCACTTAACGAATTTACAAGTTTAGTGTTGCCAAGTGATTTTAGAAACAATCCTTAGAAAATGCTTGTTCGTGTAGCGTTATGTGGCCTAAAATGATGTAGGGCCTACAACTAGTTTACTCCGGACCTGCTTTAGGGGGTGTTTGGATACGAGGTGTTAAACTTTAACAGTGTCACATCGAATGTTCGGATGCTAATTAGGAGAACTAAATATGAGCTAATTATAAAACTAATTGCAGAACCCTGTGCTAATTCGCGAGACGAATCTATTAAGCCTAATTAATCCATGATTAGCAAATGGTTACTGTAGCACCACATTGTCAAATTATGGACTAATTAGGCTTAATAGATTCGTCTCGCGAATTACACTCCATCTGTGCAATTAGTTTTGTAATTAACTTATGTTTAATACTCCTAATTAGCATTCAAATATCCGATGTGACAGGTGTTAAACTTTAACACTGGTGAGCCAAACAGGCCCTTAATTACTGAGGTTCCATTGGAAATCCTGGATCTTGTTCGAAATCGAGGTAAATTCAGTTATCTATATTTTTTTCCACGCAAAAGTAAGATTACTCGTTTTCATTTTGACTGGCACACGTCCCTTCCCTTGACGTTTAACGTTGTCCCGGCACGAAAAAAGTCAAAGAAAAAGAAAAACACTGCTCCACATGTGGCGCTACAGCAATTCGATATACTCTCTCTGTTCTAAAAAAATTATTCATTTTAATTTTTTAATACATAACTTTTACTTATATATCTAGATATAATATATATCTATATAAAAACTACATATTTAAAAAATCTAAAATGAATAGTAATTTAGGCACGGAGGGAGCATATCTGAGTTGAAAGCTTAGCAGCACCACAAATTTTGACAAAGCTTAGCACAAAAGCAGCAGCCCTGGGGCCCATGGCGAGACGGATGGCAGGAGCCAAGCTGCCATGCCATTTGCACGGAACAGGGCAGGCTGCCCCTTGCGGCCCCTCTGCGCACCAGCTTTTCCTCCATGCTGTGGGGAAACGCACGCCACGCAACAAACCCCCGTGCCCGCTGATCCTTTCTGCTGACAGCAGAAAAGAGGGAGGGAGTGAACAGTCTACAACTCGTGCTGTGTGCTTCTCCAGCCCAGGATGGAATTGCTGACCACTGATCTAGCAAAACTTTCACTCTATTCATCCTGCACTGCTCACAAGAAGTTCACATGGGTGAATACATCACAACAACTTGACTTGCATGTGCAACAATATTTTGAACATTTGCAAGAGCCCCCACAATTATGTGAAATACCGTGCTTTTTTTGGATAAAGATGTGAATAACGGATACTTCAGCCCCTAAAGGTAATATTAACATCATGGTTAGCGGTTTGTACACCCCTACGAATGGGCTGCCATCACCTGCACCCCTTTGGCAGCTATCCGTAACTTCTTCAGTCTAGAGCACAGAGTACTTGTCCATAGTTCCGTGCAAAACACACAGGATAGGTACATTCACAAATTCGTAAATCATGCATCAGGGATTCAGAATTGCAGCAAAAGATGCTAGCACCGCAGCTCACAGCGTTTCATTGTTTTGGGCGGTAGCTGAAATAAATTCAAGGCTGATACGTCTCATCAGTACATTTCCCTTGTAGTCTTGTGCTGAGTGACCACATGAGTGCAATAGTTCTGGTATTCTGGCAATGCTGTAAAGCCATACTTACAGGAGTGGCAGGGATGCAAGGATCAGGAAATTCTCAAAAAATTAACAGGAGAAGAGCACTGCCCAAAAGTTGCAATCTGAATCCTTGGCACAATAATGCTTCAGACCGGAATAAAAGGGAACCTTTTTCAGCTCATCTTGTCCTCCTGAACTGTATTATAGTAGGTACTAGAGGACTTTTAAGACAAGCTGTGAAATTAACGGCCATTTGAACTATATAGCAGAGGGATGCATATGTTGAAATGTATGACGTCTGTACGTCCGTACTTGATAAAAGCTGGTATGATCATGAATATTCAAGTAGCTCTACGAATACAGAGTTGAAAATAAATCAGAAGCCGTGCAAATTGAATGATGAATTGTGCTGATACAATCTAACATATAGAGCTCATACGATTCAAGACTTACTCACGAGATAGAGATCTAAAGTAACTTAGTTCCACCGTGAATCTCCCCACATTTTGGTGAAGTAGAAAGCACCAAATTTAGCAAATGCATCTTCCCCAAAAGCATACATATGTTCTTAAAATCAGAAAAGCACCGTCTAGCAGCTTGGAGAAATTGCTCAGAAAATTTTTACATAGATAGCCAGTCAAGTGATGCAAGAAATGCAAATGAATGCTTTGCAATCTGCTTCACGAACAGGTGGTTGCATCTTGGGAGGAGGAAAAAGTACCCAGCCGAAAAGAAACTCAAGGTACGAAAATAGAAAGTTGGTAGATTTGGTTCGTCTGCAAGCATAAAACTTACTCCTCCCTCCGTTTCAAATTATAAGACATTCCAACATTCTTGGAGAATCAAACCATTTTATGTTTAACCAAAATTATAGAGAGGATCGTAAAAATTTATGGCACCAAATAGATATACTATGAAAATATATTTAATGAAGAAACTAATGGTATTTATTTGGTATTATTCATTATTTGGTATCATGAATATTAGTATTTTATTGTATAAATTTGGTTAAATTTGAGATGTTTTGACTCTTTAAGAAAGTTAGAATAACTTATAATTTGGAATGGAGGAGTACGCCGGAACATATGAAGATGAACGCTGCTTACATCTCTATATGTGTTATTGTTTTAGCTTCTTTTCAATGAAGGATCACAGGAAAATACATCCATTTAATCTTTGTTCATGCACCATATTAATTCGATCAGATCTAGTCTGCTTTCCAGTTGTTGGACAGTAGAAAGATTTGCCCTGAGCTGGCAAGAAAAACAGGAAAAGCAATTCCCAGTCCCATAGAGTTAAAAAAGCACTTCTCTTCTACCTATGGACAGATTTCTTGAGCAAGGACACACGAGGGAGGGAAATGCGAGCCGGGCGTTATTGCGCAAGACCACACAGCCTGACCATAACCAGCGCATCGCCGTCGAGACCTATCCATAACCACATGCATCTTCTTCTCCTTCTACCTTGGGATTTGGACGAGATAATGATAGGCAAGGACAGCGATGCGGTGTCATATGGATTGGTTGCGCGGTCTTGAGCAAAACACCCTCTCCTGATGCAGATGCACTCCCCTAGAGATCTAGAGAAGCTACCCTCACCCTAGATCTTATACATCCCAAGCACAAAAGCAAGAATGCATACCTGACGATAGTAGGCGGGAGAGCAACACACACGGAGAGAGACTCGGAAAGAGGAGGGGGTGCTGCTTTTGCTGTGCCTTCTCTACTCATCTTTTCTCTGACTAGCTTTTGATAGGAAACAATGGAAGTCATGAATGTGCTGTGAGAATGTTATATACCATAGGGCCTCCTTTCCTCTAGTAGTAGTCTAGTGTAGGATTGTCTTCACCCTCAGCGTAGCCAGCGCCTGCTTGATTAGTCAAGCTTAGTTTTCTCGACCATATGGTTCATAGGTATTTCAGTTGTGTGCCGCCTGCACTTCTCTGCAAGTTACTAAACCGTGCCGGTTACTTATACTAGTTACTGATATAACATGTTGGGTTTACTGTGGTGACAAGGTAGCGAAATTTATTTTTGTGGCCCTGATTTAATCTCCGAAAAACTGTGGTTCTGCACTTGCCCATAGGTAGTCCTGACAAAATTTAGAACACATTCTTAGTTTTAGCCAAAAGACACCCAAACTGATTATGATAGGCAGAGTGTTGACTGTTGAGGGTACACTTGAGCAACTACGCCGCTTGAGATTGGACAACTCAATCATTATAGTAGTGGCAGTTGGTCGAGAATCACACAAGGTATCTACCAGGCACTAACAAACATATGCATGCCAAAACCATAATTACATCACTTCCTAAATTAGCTTCCTTGGAGCAGTCGGCCACACTTAATTTGTCAGTAATGTGAGGGGAGAAAACAATAGATTGAGACGCATTTTTCAGCAATACTTCCACAAAATGAACAGTCGAATGTAGCGTCAACTATGTTGGTCACCGGCATGTTCAATTATAGCTTGATGGAACGCCAGTCCACTAACTTTGATTCCTTGAGCTGAGATGCCTAGATTTCGTTCCAAACCGGGGCAGCATCTCCTTGAGCAGCTCAAGCATGTAACTTCTTTGGCGCTGAACAAAATTACCCCAAAAGTATATTAACGAAGGGGAGATTATTAGTGGGAGTTTGACAAATGAAACAATATGGTTTGGTACATAATAAATTTTGTTGGAAATTGCACAGATGTGAAAGCTTATGTTTTTTTTAAAAAAATAGTTCAGTAAACCCCCTAATTTTGTTCAGAAACATGCATGGTTATTTATGCCACTGGAACATTTGCAAATATATAGGGAAAAAGTTCCAACAAAAAAAAAATCCAACGGTTTAATGGCCCTTACTTGGGAGGGCCTTTATGGTGAAGAAGCACACTGCTATTACAACATAGCAAAGTGTCAAATTGAAGCCTTTCAAGTAATGCCATTTGTCATCCTGCAAAGGCGTATTAACATCATCATACACCGGTCTTTTGCTCAAAAGAAAGATGCACATTTGAAACAGTATCATTTAGTTCTGCTTTTCTCATCTGTTTTAGCAGCTCAGATGGTGTCATTACCTGTAGTGTAAATGCAGTTGTAAATACAGTCATAACCAATGATCCAGTCTCAAGAAGGTTCAAGTTGAGATCCATAGGGATGCCATTCACCCAGGATACAATCAAAATGATGGGCACCTGGTCATGATCAGTAAATTCATTATCAGTGAAAATGGAAAGGGCTGGAAATGCCAGTATGTACCAATAAGGGTAAAAAGATCGTATTATAGGTTAAATGACCTTTTGAAGACTATATGTATTTTGACTTGTTACACGAAGAATTTAAGTTGAATATTGTGCTAGCTTTTGCTAACTAGTTAAGGGCCAGTGTTATTGCCAAAACAAGATAAGTTATCCTGGTATACCGAACATAGAGGAAAATTCTCAATTCTCACCACAAGCAGCAAAATTTGAGTAGCTGAACCAAGAGCAATTCCCAGGGTGATGTCCTACAAGACACATATTCGCAAAATTCATTGGCTAAGATAGCTTAAAATTACAAAAGCAGGCAGTAAAAGAACAGGATACATCCTTACAATTCTGTTCTTGAAAGCAAATATGATAGCACCTGCATGCTCTGCAGCATTTCCAACAATAGGAAGTAGGATAATGCTGATGAACCTGACTGGTATACCCAGTGACTCTGATGCTTCCTGGAAACAGAATTATCAAACAATCAAAAATCGCAGAAATAGAGTAGAAACAAGTTAAACGCCCTTGATGTATGTTTGTTCAAAATTTTGTACCTCAATTGTTGTGACAACGTAATTAGATAGTACAGCAATGACAACGGTCATTCCAATCAACCAGATCACTGCACTGGCAAATCCTATAACTGAACTAGCATCATCATCACTTCTAGTGCTGCTGCTCTCTGAGCTGTCCTGCAATTCAGTTCTTGGACACATAAGTAAACTGTGAGGTGATAAGTCAATAGGACAATGTGAAGCATGGACGATCCTTTCCTACTGTTTCTTTTACTTCAGTATTCATCATGTCCAAAGTTGTCAAAAAACAATTGACCCATGCATCCATCCTTAGATAATGAGGGATTCCATCTAATGAATGAAATCAAATCCTAGTAGTAGGAAAATCAGCAGGAACAAACATACTAAAATCAGAGAAGAGCTCAATGTGATGTCCAGTCATAGTCCAAATCATTACTAGATGGTGCATATGAACTGTGCAGAGTCAAAAGTATCTGCTTCATATTAGTCACCTCAATAAATTGTTTGTTTATCCTAGAAGATAAAGCTGTTAATAATTCTGACAACAACATGAAATAGCACTCATCATCCTTAGTGAAGATCTGAAATAAGAAATTCATTCTTTCGAAGTGCTAATCATAAGAACCTTAAAAAGGGAAATGCCTCTGGTCTCTGTATTTTTCATTCAAATGATTCCAGAATCCTTAGTTTGAGATTGCTTACTTATGTCCAACTTTTAATGCAGTTGTTAGCTGGAAGCATATCTTTTATACGTAACAAAAGAAATCCCACTATAATTGCAAATATTCCTCTAACTAGATTTTGCAGCATAACACAACATAACAATTGCTAACAGATTCTTAATAAAGAAAGCATTATACCTCTTGTTGAAAAATTTGTCGATGGGTTTTTAGCTGAAAGACGAGGCCTCCAAAGTAGGCAGTGAGCATTACAATGGCACTTAATCTTGATAATTCCAGAACCGAACCTGCTGAACTTATGCCATCTCCAGTGCCATTGGTGTATTTAGACAATAGAGGTAAGATATGGCAGAGCACACCCAGAATTAGAAGACCTATGCTTACATCTGCTTGTCTCTGTTAAAGAACATCACAGAAAATTGTTGGCATGTGCTATTTGATAACTGTATTTCCAAGCTCTACTGATACACAATGGTACTTGTAATCGCACCCTTATTCCTTACCCTGTCTAGTGGACGCTCCTTGCCCGTATTTGCAAGCCCACCACACAGGAGCGAAGAACCAAGGACAAGGAGCAAATTGGATAATATGGAACCTAGAAGTGACCACTTCAAGATTTCCATCTTCTCCTTATGCAGAGCAAAGAGGGCAATAATAAGTTCAGGTACATTCCCACATGTTGCATTCATAAGCCCACCAGCTGTAATCAAAATTGTTCAAAATTGTGGAGTAATGCTAGTAAAAATAATAAAAGTTTGCATTGAGAAAAGCACATGCATGAAGAAAATATTACATGGGACTTCTGAACCAGGTCTAAACTACAAGTAGTCATAATTCATTTCATATTTGGTAGAGTAACCAAAATCAGTTCCATGTGTTTTTTGAGTTACTACATTTTAGTTCTCATTTACAGTCAAAACCGAGGAAATTACAAATAAAATTATTTGTGTTACCCTTTTTCTAAATCACAATTCACAAGCAATTCCATGTGTTTTCAGTTACTACATTTTAATTCTGGTTTTCCCTCAAAACTAACAAAGTTCCATACAAGAAAGTTATTTGTGATACCCCTTTTCTGAATCACAAGCAATGAAGTTAATACACTCAAAAGAATACCAAAACTTCCTATGCCAACTATAATATGTTCCACAATATTTGAGGACAAGGTCTTTTCTCCCGATTCATAATTTAAATGCACCAGTACGGTAAATGTTTTTGTGCATGCTAAATTTCGTGTCAGCACATTTTGCTTCATAGTATAAAGAAACAGCATTTAGAGATTTTATTTACCTGTTGGTCCTGCGGTATCGGCAATATGCCTGAACAACAGATATAAAACTAACAATGAACAAAAATAGTCAACCGCTCACTTAAAAAACAGAATACTGAAACAGAAGGTCTTGAGTGATTACTCGCTTAAGAAGCTCACACGTTCTGCAAGCGGAGCCAGGCCTATCAGGCTGAAAACGAACACCCAGGCCTGCCACCACAATATCTCACAATAAGCCAATGAAAAGAAAATCAAACTAGTTGGAGAGATTATAGTAAAATAAAAGTGAACAAAAAATAGTTTATACTTGAGGGGAGTAATTTGGATTTTTTCTAGTCTGTACGTGTTGCTCACGTATTGCAATGGGAGACCAGAAGAATCTCTCCACCCTTGCAAATCCCTTTCGTAGGATTGCACAGGCACATGGCAGTAATTGTAAACTTGAATGAAGACTATATGTTGCAAGAGGTGCATAATTTTTTTACAGTAATCGACAAGATGATGAACTATCCACTCCAATTTCAATTCTGATTTAGCCATGAAAATGTAAATATCTTCCGATCTACTGTCACATGAAATTTTCTTTCAAACAAGGGATTTATTCTAGATCAAAAGATAAGTCCTAGCAGAATTTCCCCAGAAAACTGACCAGGTCTGACCCTGAAACTTGCACGAAATCATGTCATTCTCAAGAGGAATAAAGTAGACATGTCAAAGGAGTGAGGAGCCCAAAAAGAATCTTTGATATCTCAAGCTGCAGATGGCAAGTCACCATGAGGTGACATTGTCTTTTGCATCGGTCAAGTCGTGGGTAGCCTAGCATGTTCTTTGACTAATCATCCTGTGACCGCATTTGCTAGCTACTAATCCATAAGTTTATTGTTCTGTATTTAAATCATCGCGTGTGGCATGCCTCCAATTTTTTCGGATGCTAACATCTATCACATCTCAACTTTTTCAGATGAGCACGACAGGAAAGTTCTATAGATGAATATGTCAATTTTAGCAAGTATTTCAAGATAAGCTGGCAATATAAGTAAAAAAAAGGATCATGTGAAAATAAAAGAAAACACGGAAAATGGTAGCATTAGTGCCCGTTTGAAATTCAACAGCCCCGAATAGCAAATAACTAAGTCTCGAAATGAGGCGTAGTTAATATGCATCCTGCAAAAACTATCATTCCAAACACCTTGCAAACAAAAGACGAAAATGCTTGGGTCAGCAAGGAAATCCACGGAGCCATCAAAGGATCCACAGCTCTTGTACGACTCTAGAGGCCCCTAGAAGCCGTGTAAAACTGACAGGGACATGACGGTGCACGGCTCATATGCCTGATGTGGCCGTGAATCAATTTTTTTCAGGCACGTCCCAGTCCCCGACCTCCGGGGGCTTATCCGGACTAAACTTTAACATCTGTCACATCAAATGTTTAGATACTAAGGGGGTGTTTGGCACGGCTCCACTCCGTAACTCCAGCGACTCTAGGAAAAGAACCAGCCAAACACGTCAACTCCAAAACTCCATGGAGCTGCCAACTCCATGGAGCTGTAGTGCAATTGGGACTGGAGTTTTGGAGCACCCCTTTTGCTGCTCCAAAACATCTGTTTTTGAACCTCCTCGTGGAGTTGGTGGGTAATTACCCACCACTGCCACTGATTACACAAAGATAACGTTTCATTCTTTCTTTCCTTGCGCCTCTGTTCCTTCTTCACTCTCCCGTGAGTACTCCGCCGCCGTAGCCCCTGCCGACGGTCGGAGCCTCGCCGTCCGCCCCCGCCGCAGGCCGGCCGAGCCCCGCCGCCAGCCGCCCTAGCCCCGCCCGGCTGCCTACCTCCGCCTCCCGCCGCATCTGGACGCGCCCCGCCGCCGGGCGTCGCGCCCCGCCATCGAAGGGCGCCGCCGGCCGCAGTTCCCCGCCGTCGGGCGTCGCGCCCCGCCGCCGACGGGCGCCGCCGGTCGCAGTTCCCCGCCGCCGAAGCCCCGACGCCGCCGAAGCCCCGCCGCCGCCGAATCCCGAGCCGGCCGTCTCGCCCGGCCGTCTCACCCCGCCGCCGAAGCCCGCCGGCGGCTGGCTCACCCCGGCGCCGAAGCCCCTGCGCCGGCCGCGGTGCCCCGCCGGCGGCCGCAGCGCCCCGTCAGCATCCGCAGCGCCCCTGCGCCGGCAGCGCGCCCCTGGAGGGGGAGCAGGTGGCGGCCGGGTGGCCACCGTGGCTCAGCGCCGTCGCCGGGGAGGCCATCCAGGGGTGGATCCCGCTCAAGGCCGACTCCTTCGAGAAGCTGCAGAAGGTATTGTGGAGCTTTCGGCTGAATTTCCTGTGTGAATTCATTTCGGTTCAGATTTCGTGACTGATTCAGCTCAATAGCTCGTGGTATTGATCATTGGCAAAATTTTTGCGTGCACGTGGAATTTTAGAAGGATGGTAGTTGTTGGGACTGTAATTTGGTCTAACTGTAATTTCCGTGACTGTATCTTTCTGGTGTCCTTTATCATTGTGTTTGTTAGTAGTACTTTGTTGGTGATGGATTACGACGTGAACAATAAACTAGTATAATCGACAATTGTTATGAGGATGTAGGGGATGTGACTTGATTGATCCGGTGTCTCCTTCGGTGAGGCATCACATGGCCTCGTCGTCTCCATTGTTGAAATGCTTTTCTGGTAGGGAATTGATCTCTTTATACCATTTCTTCTATGTGATCACCGTACCATGGAGAGATAATTGGGAAACAACAAGGGGAATAAAACTCTGGAATACAGGTTCAATTTCTGGTGTGCCATCGTATGCGCTGCCTTCTATGCTGAACGAGAACCTGCATTCTTTTCTCCATGTATATATGATATTTTATTTAGATACATGTTTTCTGTGGCTTCTAAAGGTTTGACCATTTCTGTTTGTTGCATTGTGTCTAGGTTGGGCAAGGCACTTATAGCAGTGTATTCAGGGCACGGGAACTTGAGACGGGAAAGGCACTTAAATTTTTGGAACATGTAATTTATATTATTATTTTGGACTTCAATGCATGCACTTTCATTTTATATTTGTGATAAGTAGTTCAAATCGAACCAGGGGCAAGAAAGACAATCTACCCTCAAACTCCTCTTTTCTGGAGCTAGGGATATCCTCCCAGCCAAACACCCTCACTAGACAGCTCCAACTCCATCCAGAGCTGGCTCCACCTGGAGTTCTGGAGTGGAGCAGCTCCACCCAGAGTTGGAGTCATGCCAAACAGGACTTAATTAGGAGTATTAATTATAGACTATTTACAAAATCCATTGCACAGATGGAGGCTAAACGGCGAGACGAATCTATTAAATTCATGATTTGACAATGTGCTGCTACAATAACCATTTGCTAATGATGGATTAATTAGGCTTAATAGATTCGTCTCGCCGTTTAGTTGCCGTTTAGCCTCCATCTGTATAATTAGTTTTATAATTAACTCATATTTAGTCCTCCTAATTAGTCTCCGAATATTCGATGTGACACAAAATAAACTTTAGTTTTAGTTTTAGGATCAAACACCCCTAGGACGATGGATTAACAGGGGTGCCAACTGCTGTGGCTGTATAAACAGCAGAAGCAGCTTGCCTGCCTGTCCGGTTTGTTCTACCAAAAGCTAGCTATTATTCAGTGAGGCTCAAGCAAGCAAACGCTTCCGTGGCCCTCCACGCCCACAGGAGCCGTTTGAGTTATCTCAATGGCATGACAAGCGCAGTGACATGTCCACCACATGGGTACCCTTCTTTTCCCTACATCAGATCTGCGCAGCATCTAATTCAAATCTTTGGAAGGAGAGTTCATGTTGGTAACCAAACTGAACTTGTAAAAATTTGTGTGAAGTGCACGCACAAGTTTTGCATATGCACATTAAAAGTAGTTTGTAATTTTTTTAACAGAAACAGTAAGTGCGGCTATGCTGTCTAATTAAGGAGATAGAAAATCAACAAGGCGTGCGTATGGTATTTTCACTGCTAGCAACTGCTTTGCTAATTAAATTACTGGTTGTCCATGCCACCCCCATTTACATTGCTTACTAACTCGTTTTCTTTTATACAAGGAGTACATGTGCTTACTAACTCTCTCAGCTACCCTGTTATGGTATTCGCCAGCTAATTTGGCTTGATGCTGAAATGAACCACTCATGTCTGCATCTCCTAGTTGCACATAAGGCTGCACGAATAGCATTCGATCCCTTAGATGTCACTCTTAAGGGCTTATTTTCACGAAACAGGAATATTGCAGAGAGGACCGTATTTCTACTTTTGCCACATTTTAGGGACACGAGAATTGAATCCCACATTCCGAATGAGCTGTCAAGTTATTCGGCATGTTTCCATCTTGCTCCCAAGTCTTGAACGTGAAATAGACTGGCGAATTTATATATTAACAAAACAAAATAAGTTACGAAGAAAAGTAAACAGCTTCAAACTTGATGGAATTTGCTTGGAAATAAAAGATTAGTTGTGCTATCCTAGGCATGGAATCCAAAAGAACAAATCATACCGCATCCAACTAGTGAAATGTCAAATGTGGGTATGGACAATGAAGAGCCGCAAATGCAACCTGGTCCGCATGAAGCTCACCACAGAGTCCAGCGCTGCTCTTGGTGTGATGAGCACCACCGATCCGAATTGAACCGTACCCTCACCCAACACCAAATGGCCATACACTACTTGCGAGTTGCGAGTACAAAGGGACGGGACAACACCCTATGCACTATTGCTAACTAACCTATCTATTCTGTTATAGACTATATATCTCCAAATGACGAGCGTACTACAGTAGAAGAGGCAAAAATGCTCATCATCCTATGGGCTCTTCGACTCAATAATTAATGGCAAAGCTCTGAAAGTACAGGAATGTCCTTTTTAGCATGCATGCATGGAGACACAGATTAGAGGGGAACGGTCCCAGAATGCTGTGGGCACCGTTGACTTGAAGGCTTGACACCGTTACCATTCACCAGCACGGATCGGGCAAAAGTCAAGTGCATCAATTCTAAAGCTCGTAGCCATCGATCCAATAATCTACCTTGTTCCACGCATGTGCTTTGTTCATCTTCATCCCTTCGTGACGGTGACAACTGACAAGAAAGTACCAGGGATTGGGGGAGAAATGTACAACCGTGCTATGGTTTACTATCTTTATTATATATGTCCTTTCGCATATTGTGTAGAGCGACGACGTGTGCCATCGTATGTCATCCTCGGCGAGAGAGGAAGATGCCGGCCGCCTTCCCCGTGCCGGCCGTGCCGTGGCGTAATCCTTGCCTATGTACAAATGGTTTCCGATGGAAGAAACAAACAAAAACTTGGCACTAGCTGCCGCACGTTCCTCGCTATCTAGTCGATTTCCCCATCCACGACGTTTCCATCAATCTTGCTTGGAGAGCAGGAATAATCGAGAGGAATCGCCGGTAACAGTTATGGTTGATGCTGTGTCAATTAGCAAGCAAGAGACTCGGGATCGGAGCCAGGGACGAAAACCGTTACGTACCCGGCCGAGGCGGAGGTGCTGGGCGGCGACGGCGAGCGGCACGGCGGAGAAGAGCGGGAACAGCCTCGTGCCCAGGAATACCTCCTGCAGCTGCGCCGCCGCGAGCCGCGCGCCCCGCCGCACCCGCGACGACGACGTCGCCGCCGTACCCTGCTCATCCGCCAGGCGCCCCGACGTCGACACTGTCTTCGGGGCAAGCGCCTCCTCCTCCTTTGAGACGGCCGCAGCCAGCAGCCCGGTCTCCAGGAGGTCGTCGCCCGCTGCTGCTGCGCCGCCGTCGCCGCTCTGGGGAGGCGCCATGGCAACGAATTCGCAACAAATCGACTAAACTGACGGACGCGGGATAGGAGGACGCCGCATAAATGTCTCGCCGGCGGGTGATGCAGCGCGCTGGGTCTTCAACCCCTACACGTATATATATAGACGCGTTCCACAGCCGCTGAAACTTTTATTTTTTTATTTTAAAAAATGAAACCGTCAGAGGTTGTCAACGCAGTAATTTCGGTAGGAGAGTAGTAACAGTCTAGTACAACAGTAACAAGGATTAATTAGGGGGTGTTAATGGATACCCCAGGCTAAAGTTTAGCACATGTTGGATGCTAATTAGGATTATTAAATATAAACTAATTACAAAACTAATTGCACAGATGAAGTCTAATTCGCGAGACGAATCTATTAAGCCTAATTAGTCCATGATTTGACAATGTAGTGCTACAGTAACCATTTGCTAATGATGGATTAATTAGGCTTAATAGATTCGTCTCGCGAAATAGCATAGGGGTTCTGCAATTAGTTTTATAATTAGATCATGTTTAGTCCTCCTAATTAGAATCCAAACATCCGATGTGACACTGCTAAAGTTTAGCACATAGTATCCAAACAGTTTTTGGCTATAATACTCCCTTTTTTTGAAGGAGCTATAATACTCCGTTTTGGCAGTCAATCAATTGCACTCAATGTGCCGATATCGATGCCGTTGCCGGCCTGCTGTGATTGACTGATTTCAGCGTAGATCCATATAGGTCGTAAACAAATGGGAATAAAAGATACCTTAGTTTCTGCCATGCTAAACATGTGGAGCGTACGTTTCTCTCCTTCCGCGCACGGAAAAATTCAAGAGACGCTATCAGTCGGAACAAGAGTGAAGGTCGTCGTGGAACTCTCATGCTTTTTTAACTAGCTAATCCTCTTACTAAGCATAGGTTGAGGAAATTACTTCTTAGTATGGTGGAATCTTGATACCTACCTTTAAGTAAGTGTGAGTAATATTTCCGTGGTTGTTGATAAAAAAGATGGTATACGACGTGCGACGTGTAGTGCGCGTTATTAAAAAACAGCAGGAAAGGCGAAAAGGGATTACTTTTTGTGCCATACTAGGTCATGCTTTTCTCCCATCATACACGCTGAAAAATGTAAGAGTGAGACAATGTCGTCAATCGAAACAGGCGTAAAAGTTGTGGATATCCAGAGTACAAACGTGGTAACACCGCATTGTTAACTAGCTAGATCTTCGTTCACAATGGAGTGAGGAAACTGTCTTTGAATGTGGTGATGGACTCGTGAGAGCGACTATGACAATTATTAGAATGGAATCTTGATATCGAACTTTTGAGTAAGTGCGAGTAACATTCCGTACGTATTTGTTGATTTAGAATAGATAGTGTAATTTTAGATCGTGTTACGTGTATATTCATGCCATGCTAAAGATGTAGGGACGTGCATTTCTCCCTTTATAACACAAACAAAATGTAGTAGGAGCAAGACACTGTCAGTTGGTGAACAAGCGTGAAGGTCATGGTACCCGGTGCCCACACAGCTACACTGCATGTTAATTTAGCTGGATCCTTTCTAAGCGAGGGAATTACCGCTAAGTGAGGTGGACTCCAACGATTAAGATAAAATCTTGATACATACCTTTTGAGTTGTAAGTAACTTTTCGTGGTTGTTGACTTATATCAGATGACATACTTTTTAGCTCATGCATAAGCAATGTGTGTAGTGCGTTATCTAAGAAAACGACATGTGATCAACTAGCTAGAAAGAAAGCACGTAGCAGTTCAGGCTGTACATGCACTAAGTAGAAAAACGACTTTCCATTCTCAACAAAAATCTCGGTTGTTTTTAAACCTAGGTTAAAGGTACTTTAGTCATGGTCTAAATTTTGTAGTCCGTGGAGACACTTTTAGTCCCGGTTGGTGTTACGAACCGAGACTAAAGGTCCCCCACGAGTATTACCAAAAGATTGCATTCCCTACTTAGTTAGATGTGCCGTGTACGTGAGATGTTAAGGAAGCTATGCGTGAGGTTTTATGTCGTGGGTTCGAATCCCACGTACCGCGCATGCGCATATTTCGCGTGAAAAATCACGTGACTTGTGCCTTGTGACGTGCGCGTGTGGAGGATCTTCCAAAAATTTAGAATATTTTTTTGGCGCAAAATCTTTTAAAGGAATGTTAAGGAATGTTTTAGTCCTGGGTGAAAACTTGAGATATATGAGGTTTCCAACCGGAACTAACAGTGATCGTGTCAGAGTCTCGTGATAAAAGGCTGAAGACGACGACAGTTCATAATCAACCAGCTTCGGTTGTCAACTTATCCATGGGAACTTGAAACCAACGTATGCAACCGCGGTCCTAGCGATTTGGCATCAGCAAAAGCATTGCTCCCAAAAATGCTGCTTGAATTAACTTAGCAAAAACAGAGCTGCATGTAGATGCGTCTGCTTCGACGAACCCTTCCGTTCTTCTGCATTATACTTGCCATGTGTGCCACCACTCGCTATTGAAGTGCGTATATATAGTGTTGGTAGGTATGGATGTCAAGGTCAAGTCCGAGTTCTAGCTAGGAGTTCGGACTTTCACATCACATCAACATATCTTGATAATACTTGCGTGTAAATAATAAGCATTTGAGCTGATGTTTAGTACTATCCGTGATGCACGATGGTCGTGTTCAGGTTCGATGTAAAAAGGCCAAAGTCAAACGATGCGCGTCTCTGCATATCAAGCATAAAAAACCCCGCACACACGTGTGTATTCTCGTTAAAATCAACTCGCGGCCGAAGAGCAGTATTTCACCTACACTGAGCACATCTAGCAAAACACACCTTCAAGATGTTATACATCGCACAATCCCGGGCTGATATACCACTCTTGAGTGTAACCAAGTGTAATGGAGGCGGCGTCCTTTGGTTGTAATGAACCCATTTTATTTTTAATGAAATACTTGCCCAAGCAAACTCTCTTTTAAAGAAAAAACCTTCTGAGACGGGAAAAATTAAACTGCTCACTACGGGAAACACAAAAGTTGCCGAGTGTAATTTGTTCGCCGAGTGCATTATTGCGGGCACTCGGCAAAGGCCGTGTTTGCCGAGTGTATCCCTGAAAACACTCGGCAAACATAATACACTCGGCAAAAATACTATTTGCCGAGTGTCAAAAAAAAACACTCGGCAAACTCACGGGGAACACTCGGAAAATAAAAAACACTCGGCAACCCCTTAAGCACGTGACCAGCACGTGTGGCGTCCGTCAGGGGGTGTGCCGGACGTTAGGTGTTTGCTGAGTGTCCCCCATTGACACTCGGCAAAGATCAAGATTTGCTGAGTGTTAAGTGCGACACTCGGCAAAGCGCAAGGTTTGCCGAGTGTTTTTTGACACACTCGGCAAAACTAAAACATTTTCTCCCTCCTCCACCCTCCAAACTTTTTATACTTCCCACATATGACATTTGGCACTGCATGTTAGAAGGTGGACTATTTATTGACCTGTTTGCTATATTTAATGAATTAATTTCATTTAGAGTAATTTATTGATTTAAGTCAAATTTGAACTGCAGGTGATTGGAATAATGGAATAATATGAGTGCAAAAATCATATTCATGTTAGTGAGTTCAAATTGAGGTCTCATCTGGAAAATGAAAAGAAATTTCGAACATTTTGTTAAGAAAACACGATTACGAACATGTGGTCGAATGATTTTTTAATTATCAAAAATACAAGCGAAGTTTGAAAATCACGAGATTTTTCAAGATGCTATGATGTCATATGGAGAGGCTGTGGTAAAAAATTGAGAAGGTGCACAAATTTGACATATGATGCTTAGAATTCGAAGCATCTCTGGAGAGGATTCGTAGAAGTTGGAAGGATCCGGTAAGATTTTGAGTCGAATCGATACTTGAATTTGTCATTGAGTTCAAATTTATTTTTATAGGCCATAGAGAACATAGTTGGTTCATGTCAAATTTTGGGAATTTTTCGGATCCGTTTGATAATTTTTATTTATTAATTGCAAGTATATGAATTTAATAGATATAAATTCAATATGAGCTATAAATCCATGAAATAATGGAATAATATTACTTAAAAAATGAAATATGCAATGTTTAGTAAATTTGACTAGGTTTTTGCAAAGTTTACATAATTTTAATTACTAAAACAATACTTTGCACATGCAATATCACTAAGTGTCACAATGAGGCACTCGGCAAAGAATAGGTTTGCCAAGTGTCAACCCCAGGACACTTGGCAAACCTCTCCGCGGGTCCACGTGTCAGCGTCAGTCCAAAATCCGGGGAAAAAAAAGCCTTTGCCGAGTGCCCCTGATCTAGCACTCGGCAAAGGCTGGGAACTCCGAAAAAAATTAAAAAATGCCTTTGCCGAGTGCTGCAAAAACACAGTTGGTT